>NC_056744.1:207964076-207996576 GCF_019279795.1 Protopterus annectens | reverse complement strand
AAAATCATGCTCTGGACTCCTGTTAATTATTGACAAACGTTTAATCATGTACTTCCCTCCATTAGAGTAGAATAGCATAATATCATATTGTGTTTTCTTTGTCAAAAACTGTTTGATACATAAAGTAGAAACAAGCAAAACAGCAAAATATCATGTTGTGCAGTGTGTAATGTCTTATATTTACAAGTATCACTGTAATGTCCTGTGTTTACAAGTATCACACATAGTATGCATGTTGCCAAATGAAGGTACCTTTAAGTGCCCTGGAGTAGAGGCATCTCTGGTCAGACAGATAACGTCCTATTAATTACTGTATTTGAATTCTCAACTGTTGCACCAGTACTGTATAATATGCACTGCTGCTTCAGGGAGCTGCAGTTCCCATCCTTGTAAAATGGCCGAATGCTTCCCGAAAACCTTCTTTTCTAGCACCTGCTATACTTACAACCTGGGGCTCATTAACCTTTCCATCATACTGCTCCCTTCCCTTTAAGCAAAGTGTCTTAGCATAGTTATTCAAGGCAACCACATTACCAGTTTTCAGTCTGGTTCATACTGACTATTCCTCTCTGCCATTCATATCCTTTTGACATGTGTCATTTATTTTCAGATTTCTCATGTCCTTTTTTTCTTACAGTTTCAATTCCTTCTTCAGTGCAACAGTTATATTCCTGAAAAGGCTAAGCCTCCACTTGTATGGCACCCACCCAGCTTTCCCATCATATTAATAAACATAGTTTCCTCTGTTACTAACCTATTGATTGTCTTCTGCTTCTGTTAATGAATATCTGACTAATGCATGCACTGTACTGCCTCTCCAACAGTATCTAGCCACATGTCTAACTAATGCATGGACTACACTGCCTGTCTAACAGTATCTGGCCACATGACTGACTAATTCATGCACTGCCTTGCCAACAATATCTGGCCACATGTCTGACTAATGCATGCACTGCACTGCCTCTCCAACAGTATCTGGCCACATACTAGGCTTTACAAAGATGTGCAGGAGGAGCCATTAAACTATAGTCATGCTCCTCTCCCAGCTGAATCATGATCAAATGGGACCCTAGGCAGGGTAATGGACTGCCCCCCTGAATTACCAATATCTCATTACTTAGCTGTCTTTCCTTAGCTATCACAAAACACTGCTCAAACATGTCAATGTGCAATTCCATACACTTATTCACTTTTGCAATGATCACAGAGATTTTGGATTTAATCTAAAACATTTTTCAGATTTTACAGGAAAAAGATTGCCAGCCATTATCTAAACAAAAAAAAAATACTCTCACATTGAAAACAGAGTTGGCATGAGCAATAGCAAGCTTTCTTCCCTTTAAATGCACATTTACTGAAAATGCATCTGGTAACCCATTAAACTAAAGAAGAGTTACTGAGATTTATAGTCAAATAGCATACAGTGAAGTACTAATTAAAGGCAATGTCAAAGGTGCAGGGATTCAAAAGACTAATGTGCTTAATGCAGTTGCTAACAGCCTTGGACAGGTCACTAAATGCAGAAGCACTGTCTGATGAAGTGACTTGGTCAGAATCACACAGGAGACAAAAGGACAGCTTAGGGAATAAACCGTGAACTAGAAGAAGCAACTCATTAACAGCTCATAGCTGTAGTCATCTGCAATAAGTACCAGACAAACTGCTGTGGTCCATCAAAATGCATTTCACACCAAATGTTCACAAAAAACAAAATGAATGTAAACTATATTATTTTTTAATACCTTTATCGAATTATCACTTAAGACATAGGCAAACATAGATTTATATAAAATAAAACAAACCATATTAATAGGTTCCCAGGTACAAACAGTATAGGTCACATGAATTATTTTGTTTAAATGTCATCAATCCTACATTAGATAAATTGCTCAAACCCTGCTTCCCCTTAAACCTCACTCTTCCTCCAAAACATTTTGCATGCATTGTTCCAACAATTTTCATTTTTCCTATGCAATTTACTCCTTCCCTTTTTTAAAGAAATCACTTCCATTCCTTTTAGCTCTGTTAAAATGTTAACTACTTGAAACAGAGTTGGTTTAGACTTTGATTTCAATTTTCTACTAATTGTTTTTTTGGCAGCTACCAGATTTAAACATAAGAAGGTCTTACTATGTCTAGGCAATTCAGATCCTGTATCCCATCTAAAAAAAAAAATCATTAGTTGCATCCATTTCCTCACCTAATATTCCTGACAGTATACTCTGTAGAGAATTTTTAAAGTCTGACAACTCATTATAATCCCAAAAAATGTGTTCCCAGTTAACTTCTTTCTTTCCCATCATACCTCCAACATTTGGCATCTATCCTGGGAAAAATTCTTTGGAGTCTGCTTGGGGTATAAAAATACATATACATACACTTCCAAGCAAAAATCCTAAATCTTCTAGACTTTACTGCATATTTGGGAGCCATACATATGTCCTCCCATTGTTTCCTTGTGAATTGCTTATCCAGTCTCTGTTTCCAATCTTCTCCAACCTCCCCTGGTTGTTTCCTATAGTTAACATGCAATATTTTATATGCCATACTACTTATCCCTTTTTAATAGCAACTTATGTTATGGATTCAACTAAAGTCTCTAACAGAGCATGTCTTTCACTTAAGGTTTTCTTGTCTTTTTCTCTTTGCCTATACTCTGATATCAATACCTGAAAGAAAGGCAGTCAATAACCTGCAGTCCAAATGTCTTCTTGGCCTCTTCCCATTCCATTACCTTTCCCTCTGTAATTATTTGCTCCCAATACCTTGGTCCTGTTGCCAGTTTTCTCCAGTTAATTCCAGCCCTCTTTTGCCTATTCTCTGTACCCTAATTGCAGTTACCCCTATTGACAAATATCCTTTCTCCATTCTTGAGCTGCCTTAGTTCTTAGTCTGCTGTGTTATGAAAATAATATTCTGTATAATATTCTGTATAATATTCTGTATGGTTGTTGTAATTTCCCTTCTGCATCTAAAATCCCACTTTCTCCTTAATTCTTCAATTTCTCTCCTCCTTCATCATGATTCCTTTCCACTTTGAATTGTAAATTTCTGCTTGTATTATGTATATGAGCCTTAACTGTGCAGCTCTAAAATATCCCTTAAAATCAAGTATTACTAAACCAACTTATCCTGCTTGACCCTTGCCCTCTTCCCCTCCCAGATAAATTCCTTCAACTCTTTAGTAATTATTGTCCTCAACTTCTCCTCTGATAAAAATATGTGCAGTAAAAATACGGGTTGGAAAAAGATCCATGTTCAAAACACTAGCAATAATGAGAAACAAACAGGACGCAGGGCATGGCTAAAATAACAGTTTAATGGAATAAAAATAGATATGTGCTTTCGGGAAAACCCTTTATGAAGTCATAAATCAAACAAAACACAGGGCCATTTAAAAATATATAATAAGCCAATCAAATAAAACTTGCAAAAAGAGATAATCCTCATCTTACATCTGATTTGTTAGGAATCAAGGTAAAAACATTGATGAAAGAAAATGCACGTCAATGAATTGCACTGAGTTCCAGTGCTCTGTATCTAATAAAAAAGAAACATAATAGTCAGATACTTGAGCACTCAAACCACATTGTATATGTAATTCAAATAAATATATAAAAACTAACACTACATCCCAAAAACAAGTTCATGAGCTTACTAATTATACACTAAAATGTGTTCTAAGTGCTAGAAGACATCCCTTATTGCACAACTGTTCCATATTAAACACATTGTGAAAGAGCACACACTTCGAGTTGTATAGAAGAAATAAGAAAGAGGTAAGCAAAAACAAATAAATTTTATTCAATCAAAGAATAAAAATTGCTTACTAAATCATATCCTACCTAAGCAGGACAGCAAATAAAAATATATAAAGTTAAAAAATGTGATTCATTAAAGGAAAACCAATAGGATACCTTAGATGGAAATGTTAACCAATAGGTGAACACTTGTTCGTAAAACCCTATGGCACCAACAGCCTTAGCTGTTCATTTTAGATGTTCTGTTCTTACATTTGTTTTAATCCAGCATGTTTATGTTATTGGCTTCTATCTTTTTTGATATTGAGCCAATTAGCGTATGTGCTAAGGCCGTTGGTGCAGTAGGTTTTTACGAACAGGTGTTCACCTTCTGGAGTGTTTCTCCCCAGGCCTCCACTGAAAATTGGCTTTGTCCCAAGTCAGATTTTCCTGGTAAATAAATAATAAATTATACATGCCATCGAGTGAATAACCTTCTTTTTCCAAAAGAGCCAATAATGTTTGTTTAAATTTTTCAGCGTCAGGCGCATCACCAGATAAAAATTCCCCTTGAACCTCTAATTCTCATATGACAATGCAAGATTTAAAGTTCTTTAACCAGCCAGTGCTAGCCTTAAAATCAGATGGATTGTCGACCTTATTGTTTAACTCAAGTGCCTTTTCACACAATAGTGGACCAGAGATAGATTCCCCTTTGCTGCTTCTTTGCACAAACCATAAATACATAGCCTCTTCTAATTTTTTATCTTTCAGGTTTTTTCATGTTTTTTCTTCTTTTTGACTCATGTTCACTGTCCAAATTTGATGTAAACTTAAAATGATATATTTTTTACTTTTGCTATCAGAGACTGTAGACTTCCCAACATTGAAAATCTTCACAAGAGATGATCTAGTTTCACCCTTTTCTAGTCTACTAATTTGTATTTGTGTTTCAATAGGTAAAACATTGCAATTCATTTTTCTTCTACATGACATATTCACACACAAAAATACACCTGTAACAAAAATAACAGAACTGAATACAGTACTGTATGACCATGTAGGCATCCCCCACTCCTCTGCACCAGCAGTCAGTCACATCCCGTAGATAACTCATCATCAAAGTGTGTGTCTATCACTCACTCACTACGTATTTACCTTTTAAAAAATACTCTGTACTATACAGTATAATTGTTAAGGTTTTAGCTTACAGACACAAGGTGTGGGGTTTGATTCTCACAAGGAGTAACTGGCTAGGCTTAAAATGGCCCCAAGGGGCAAATAGTCTAGTACTGTACTAAGCTATGAACCTATTGTGTTTGGATTTAATTTAAAACTTATTTCAAATTTTATAGAACAAACACTGATAGACATTTGATTAACAAAGCAATACAGTCTCACAATGAAAACAGACTTAGCATTAAAACTTCTCTAACCTTGAAACTCACTTTCATTGAAACAGCATTGGAACTCACATTCAAAGAAAATGCATCTAGCCAATGGCAGATAAAGTTTACCTTTGGGCTGTTTTTCAAACAATAGGCCCCTTGCGCATTTTTAGGACCATGCAAACATGAATACACCTTTCTGATTGCATGGAATTATATTCCCTGTATAATACAGCACCGCTTGTTTGAGCATGTTTTAAATTTGTAGTTTCGAACCTTTTTCCATTAAGCAATGAAACAAAATGTATGCACCAAGAATGAAAAAAAAAACCTGCCCAATTCAGAACATTTTGTCAGTAAAAGTCTCCTCAAACTTCTATCATTACAATCCACTATTATCTCTACAGAAGTAAAAATCATCTGGATAATCTCACATTTAAGAGAAGTGCAACTGAGGACTGCAGCATCCCCCCCCCCTTTAAAGTACAACACAGTACGGTATCAGCAATCCATCTACATACTGTGGGAGTAGAACTCACTGTTGTGCTATTACCAATGCTTTTAAATACTTTAACACAATAGGGATTATCATTTGCTAAACAACAGTTACACAATTTAAACAGACCTGACCAGCACTAAATGTCCCATCCCTTGAAACTCTCAGCTCTTTGCAAAATGTGCTTGACACAACCATATCTCTCAACTGTGTAGCACAAGAAATCTGGAAAAAGCCAAAATTTATTGGGGGAGGGGGCAAAGGCTCAAAACCCAGGGGCACATTTTAAATATTGCTTGTATAATCTTAAAACATTGCTATAATAAAAGGCTTTGTGTTACTGTACCATACATTTCCTGAAAGATGGTCACAAGCCTTTTCTCCTAATGCACTGTTTGTTAAAATAGGCCCCAGGATTCATGAAGCTTGTGCCAGGAGCTGGTGTAGTGTAGGCGTTCTAACACCAAATATGGCCACTGAGCGATACAGGTACGAGCCGATTCCACGTGCACTACCAGCGTACGCCAGAGCTGCGCAGCTCTCAGCGCATGTACACTAATTATCCCATGTGCAGTAGTGCAGCATGCAAATGAAGGTACACAGCAATTCATGAAGTGGTGCAGGCGTAACGTAAGCATACAGAAATGTAAACCAAAAAAAACGGTTTACATTTTTTCAAACAGAACATCGGAGCCATGAAAGTGGACCAAACTTACGTATTACAAAGTTAACATATGCCAATGGCTAAATATACAGCCAGTGGCATAAATAAACACGCACAACACATAAAAAATAACATTTAATGTCATGGCCACACTAACGCAAAGTACAACCGCAGTGCATGGGTGCGCAAACGGGAACACAAGGAAAATATATATAGATGTCATAAAACTGCAATGTAACACAAATCATGATTTCACCATAATAGTCAATGGTATGCATGCTACACTACAACCAAGGCGCAAGGGTTGCTAAGGGTCTGTGACAGTGTTTGGCATGGTAACTAGGAATTAGTAGTCAATGCTATGCAAATGAGGCAAGTAATACTGAATCAGAAACGCCTTGCTGACATAAGGCTGTAGCAGTATAACACTGAGGAGTGGCCTGGAGGTATACATGACATCAGGAGAGGGGTGTGCCACCATAGCTGTAAGCACATTGGAGCATTGCTAATCCGGGTTGCCCATTGCTAAGCAAAGCTGCAGGATAGGGGTGTGGATGTAGCCATAGCTTTGCTTAGCTGAGAGCACACAAGGTGTCCGAAAGCACATGTGCACGCGGATGACAATGCGCTCGAAACACGGTAAATGGCTGCGCGTGGCATGTACCACAGCTGAAAGAGGAAGGTTACGGGAAGACAATAAGGAAATGCTGCAGCAGGGTAATTGGAGTACAACTGAGTAATTAACACCTATTAACTCACAGTGGGCCATTGACGGTAGCTAACAAGGCTGCTAGCAGCAACCTGCAGAACAGGAAAGGGAAGGTGCCAGATTGCAAAGAAAAGAGAACTGTCACAGCAGAACAAAGCAAACCTGCAGTAGATCGGCTACAGAACACATTTTGCAACAGAATCCTGGGTTGGGAAAGTACAAAATAAGAAAGTAGGCTGCTGGATGCATGCCTGAGAATGGGAGGGGAACCGGTTTGAAAAATGAAGGCAAGGGCAAGAGATGATCCATGACAGCCAAGTGTAATTCAACACCAAAGGCCCCACAATAGCAGTACCTGTGGTAAAGCCCATAAGTAAGATACCCTGCAGCTCAGATTGTACATACACACCCTATGACATCATCAGCTTCCAATGTACAATAGTATAAAGTGTGAAGGCACCTCGCACACACTTGTGTATTCCCAAACACTGCACCATCAGTGTAAACAGACAGGGAACTTTTAAAATGTACATGTTGGGAGCTGCCATAGCTTTGATTCATCAGCATGTGTTGAAGACTGAAGGTGGTGTGGAGGATGATGCTAACAACCACCTCAGGCACCGGAGGAGGAGAAGAGTGTTCAGACCAAGGGTAACCTACCAGGGGCTAGATGATCTGGAGATAGTAGAGCATTACAGCGTGGACAGGGACATCATACAGCAAATCATTGAGGTGTGCCGGCCACGCCTCAGAGCCAGAAACAACAGAGGGGGACCCATCCCAGTGGACACGAAGGTATGTGTAAGCTTGAGAATACTAGCCACAGGTACCGTTCAAAGGCCAACTGGAGAGATAAGGCATCAGCATCCAAGGTACTCCACCAGTTCCTGGATGCCATGTTACCACATGCCAATGAACATATATACTTCTCCTGAACACAGGAGGAGTTGGCCAGCAATATGCGCCTCTTCCACCATGTGGCAGATGACCCGGAGGTACTGGGTGCAATAGATTGCATGCACATATACATCAAGTCACCACCCGGTGAGCATGGTAGGCGCTACATAAACTAAAAGGGATAGCCCTCCATCGACTGCCAGGTCGTGTGCAATGCCCAGGGCATTATCATGGATGTGTGCGCTGGCAGCCCTGGAAGCTATCTTGACTCCCACATCTGGCATGCCTCACAGCTGTACCAGGTATTTGTCAGGGGGGACATCCCATATGGCCACCTTGTGGGGGATGCTGGCTATGCACTGTAGCCATGGATGATGACTCCCATCAGAAATGCACACACACCCATGCAAGAACACCATAATGAGGCACACGCACAAAGCAGAATCATCATAGAGCATGTGTTTGGAATGCTGAAATCATGGTTCTGTTGCTTGGACATATCTGGTGGAGCCTTGCAGTACTGTCCAGGCACGTGTGCCCACATCTTCATAGTATGTGCCATGCTACATAATATGATCCTGTGGAAACAGCTGCAGCAGGGACATAATGGTGAAGGCCCTCACAGCCCACCGCAATTGCCAAGGGCACCACAGGCACAGAGGGATTCAGACCATGAACACCCTGTGCCAGCCCCAGTAGGCAGACGGAGGCATGCCCAGTATGCCCATGCCTTGGCAAAGAGGGAACGTATAGCACACATGCTGACAGTGTAGGCACCTAGGGACTGACACCTTTCTCCATCTGCACACACAGTAAACATGGATGGCACACACACACGAACACCTGTAAATTGTCATGTATAGGTGGTCTACTGTGTGCATCCTACATAGGCAGCCCTCAACTATTGCACACACAACTGCTATTGGCACAAGGTAAGTCAATACCTGAACAGTAAATTAAGCTAACAGCATGTGTTGATAATGTATGTATAGGCTCCTAGGTACATTGGTAGGTACATGCCTAACTGTCAGAGGCCATTCATAAGCCTAACCAAAAATGTGTCTGCTGTCACCACCCCATTGATTAACTAACTATCCCTCTGTGGAGCAGAGCCAATTGCAGGATACCCGGGGTATAACCACTGTTCCCCACCCACTCTGCAAGGATTCCCTGGTGTGTTAATAAGGGGCTCCATATAATGTAATCAGGGATGTAGTTCTAAAGCATGGGGAGTACCCATGACAGGTATCTGTCACCCCAGCATTCTCCAGTTATGGTTGTGGCAAGGTGTAGCTCATTACAGTGTGTGGCTCACTGTGACATGGATTCCCATAGCTGGAGCATATCCCTTAAGCCTCACTTGGACATACCATTAACAGATATCATCCATACATACACCAACTGAGTTACACATTTGTTTGCAGTATTGAAGAACAGCTGTAGTGCACTCTACATACTAAACATCATAACATTTGTACATATCCAAGATGCTTCAGTGGTAACGCCACTGACTGTGTCATTCATAGCCCCGGTTCCACGACCTGCAAGGGCTGTTATGTAATTCTGATGTTCCGAATAATGGATGTTGGATGCAGGTCATTAAAGCACGTTTAAGCACATGTTAGTGGATTTTTGTGCCAGTAAGTGCTGGTAAGTGGCATTTAAACATGACTACATGGATATGCATAACACAGGTTTAACCTTTGCTGAATATCGTGCAGATCATGGGCACAGCTGCCCTGAACCACTGAAATGTGCGTTATTTACCCTTGTACTAATAGTGCCTGCTCTGAGAAGTAAAACAACCACTTCCAGGAGTAGAACACGCAACCATGTACACAATCTTCACAATAGCCTACCACTAAGCTAACTGAGATGTACCAATGGCAGGTGTGTATTGTGACAGGTTAAAACTCAAAAGGGTGGACTTCAGGAAATAGTATACACTGCCATGTACCCAATGAAAGGTGTATTCTCTCTCTCTATACATATATAAATATATATATATATATATATATATATATATATATATATATATATATATATATATATAAAATATAGAGAGAGAAAGGGTGATAGAGAGATATATGTCGATATATATGGATATACATATATATGCAAATATATAGATAGGCTAACAACATCTACACAACCATGGAGGTACATATAAATAGGATACTACTAAATACTGAATGCTTTACATACTGATGCGCATAATCACGAGGCTTAAAGACCGAAAGACCACAGTACCAAAACACCAGGACCACGAGTACTATTATCACAATGTTAAGGGACATTTAGGTAGTGCTTCTGGTGCTGTGGTTTAGGTAGGTACTGTGTGTAAGTGTGTTTTTGGTTGCTGTAATGTATGTAAGTGTGTGTTCTGAGTGTGGTGTGTGTTTCTGGGGGACTGTAATGTGTGTGTGTGTGGGTTTGCTTCATGTGTCTGTTTGTGCTATCTCAGAGGTAGATTATTAAAGTAGGTGTGGTGTGGGGTGTGCAGCCACACACATGGGGGGTGTATGGGGGCATGGCCACCTGGCCATACGTAGTGTAGGATGGTTTGTTTGGATGTGATGGGTAGCAGTGTGTCTGTGTGTGCGTGTGTGTGTTCTGTGTTTGTGTTAGTTCCGGGAGTTTGACTGTTGTGAGTTTGAGTGTTCAGTATTGTGGAATTTGGGAGTCTGGGAACGGTAATGTGGTCGTTGGAAGTGTGTGCATTCCTGAATCTGTGGGTATGCCGTTTACAGTGGTTGAAGTCTCCAAATATGTGTATAACATGGACCATAGCAATCACACATTCCGCCATGACCGAACGTTATGAACAAAGGATATGGAGAGTATATATGTCTATACACTATTACAAATATGTGCTATGGGCATGAGCCAAAGATAGGGTTACCACCTGTCCCACCTTGCGAGGGGCAGTCCCTCTATGTGCAGTAGTGTCCTGACAAAATGAGTACAAATACTAATGTCCTACAATCTTGAGACATTTGGCATTTTCCATATTTAATGTAATTGTTGCATAAAATAGTAATCTGTATCTAAAATACCTACATGTAACAAGAAACAGGATAAGCAAGTAAACCGCTACAAGAATAAGCTTTTATATAGGCATATATGTAAAGTTCTATACTTTGTACTGACTGTGGGTATGTGTCAGCCTCTAAAATCCAATGTGTGTTCTGCAAGTGTCCCACTATGGCCATTTGAAAAGGTGGCAACCCAAGCCAAAGAGGTTCAGTCACCAACACAACTCCAATGAGTGCAAATATCTTTGACAGAAATACACGAGACAGCTTTCATGTAGCAACATTTCATTACATACCGATGTATTTCCGAAGGGATTGAAGGACCAACATCACCTGCATGCTATACAGGAACCAATTAACAATGGCTTAATGAATCAGCCTGCAATTACCGTAGTATTAGTCCACTAAAGGATAGGTCTTCAAATAAGGAAGAAGCCCTCACCCACATATCGAATATGTATAAATGCAGTTCCTATGCACCTGCATCTGCTATGTACACCCACCTACATCTTCTCCACACCTGAAACAATTGCAATACATACTGTAATAACATTACAAACATCCACTCACTCTATGACATCTGCAGAAGCCTTAACATACCTTGTCAGAGACACTCTATAATGGCCCTATATGTTACAGGGTTTAGTTGCAGTAATCCTGTATCAGACGGCTGTGCATACACCAGGAAGTGTTACCAATTACTGATTAACAGCACAGTATGATACACATGTACAGTATACCAAAGATGTCAGGTGAGCACAGTTCAAAACACCTAACATTCTATGCATAGCCACACAGCCTTGAGCTGCCCAAACATCCTTGCCAGACCTAAACATTTGCAGATGTATCAGGTACAAACCGTGCAGAAGTAGCAATGTTCAGAAATATAACAGCTAGTCTCACATGTAGAACTACATCCTCTAGCCATTACACACAATCTACGGGGGCCATGAAGTTAATATATCTCTGTGTGTCTCCATATAGCTGTTGCAATTCATCACAAACAACACATCCAGGCCATCTTCCTCAAAGGTAGGGCAAAGGGACAATGCCCAAGTGGAGTATTCATTTATACACCACTGTTGCCATGTCATTGGCTAATGGAGTAGCTGCACAACTGATGTGCATGTAATCATCTACTCCAGAACACCATTTGGTGGCAGGACACCACATGTTACTGATATCTAAGTATAAAAGGATGGCTTGTCATACATTCAAACCATCTGTACATACCCGAAAAATGTTATAATGAGGATTGCAACACAAAATGATTAGGATATATATTACCGTCAACGACAACTCGGGTTACTAATAAGGTATGTAGAACACTCAGTATGTCAGTGTATGTAGCACCTGTTCTGTAATAAGTAAAGTGTACGCAATGCATATAGTGGGAAAAGGTATTAGGTAGTGATGTATTGTTGAGCATAGTAACACTCGTAGAAATTGTGTGTACTGCTGTAGGCCGCAAGGAAAACACCTCATACACCACAAGGGATGCTATATAAGGACTTTGAACACAACAATTCCACTCCAGCCGCTGTGGCAAGGTTGGTCCAACAAGTACGTGCTATAACAGGGGATAGTATATGTTGATATACTGTGACAGTAGGCATATGTATGGGCGTATAACTGAGAATAACATGTCTAAGGTGGTCCTGCTGTGCAATTATGATTTGCATTATGGGATATTGTGGCACAAATGTGTAATGTACAGTATTGTAGGTAGATATGTCTAACATTTTACATAGCATTACTGTTATGTTATGCAAACATCAGGTATGTCTGTTGGCGTGTACAATACACGATAACAGGATACATATGACTTGTAGTCACCAGACAGTGTATCAGCATGATAGCTTACTGAAATGGAAGAGCTAGTCAATTATCCATGCACAAAGGACATGTAATAGCTTCATAGGTTCATAGTTAGGTACTATGATGTCTGGCCAAGGCCATTCATAAGCCTAGTTACAGTGTTTTGACTTGCAACACCTCCCTAGGTTAGTTTCTTGTGCCTGTGAACAGCAGAGCCATTAGTTTCCTGTGCCTCTGTACAGCAGAGCCACTGCAGTGATCCCTGGTGTACATATCTGTCTCCCGTCCACCCATTGAGGTATCTCATGAAGAGTGCTAGTGAGGATCCCTGCCTGATGTACATAGGAATTATGTTCCAAAGCATGGGGAGTGTCCAGGTCAGGAATGTATCCCTCCAGCACGTCCTAGTCATCGTTGCATTTAGGCACATATCCCAGAGCATGTGGCTCTCAGGGGCTTTTGCTTATGTGGATCATATCCATCAATGCTGTTTTAGACATGGGCCTTGTATGTTCAGCAGAGATCACCTCTGAGTATGCGGTATGCAAATGAATACAGTTGGAGTATCTATAGTTGGGCTGCATACGTCATCCTTCAGTGGTCAGTATTCCTCTTGGTGTGGCAATGTTGTGGTATTTCAAGCTGTTGCTGTTGTCTCATAAGGTACATCCCAAATGGGGTGTTGTACCCTTTAATGTGTTTCATAAGTCATGAGTAGAGAGGCACAATGGCTGCCTTTGTTCTGGCTACAAATCCATTAGAGATTGGGGGGGCCACGTAGAAGGATATCCACACCACCTTGCCAATATGGTTATCAAAGGAGTGAATGCTATCTACTTGGGTTCTAAGATCCCTTATTATGTCTTATGTATGTAGGGAACTACCACCTATGTGATAGTCTGTGGGTGATTGGTGTAATCCAAAGGGGATGTCTATGCACCTTGTGGCATGCAGCTTGAGGCCATGTTATTGACACCAGGTATCCATCCCAGTGACACCCTTATGGAGGGTGTCTGTATCAGCTGGGGAATCAATTATGGCCCCTAGTTTGCAGTCGTCTGCAAACCTTTTCAGGGTAAGTCCTCCTGTGCTAGCCTGTACCTCAGAGAAGCATATACCGAACATGAGGGGCCCTATGACCGAGCCCTGGGGGATGCCAATTGTAACTGATTTACAGTAGGACCTAGGGTATGCTACCCTCACTGTGTGGGTTCTGTCTGTGAGCTACTTTGCATAACATCTGGTGACGTAGGAGTTAATGTGCAAGTGGATGTGTATGTTGATAATTCCAGAATGGGGAACAGTGATGAAAGCCTTTGAGAGGTCAAGGTAGGCTGTGTGGACCTCCTTACCCTCATCTACTGCCTTGGTAACTGTCTCAAAGGACTCCACCAGGTTTAGGAGGCATGGTCTGGCCCTAACAAATCCAAACTGGGTGGGGTCAAAGGTTTGGAGGCCACCAATGACTCTATGAATGAGATCCATGATGATGTGCTCCATAGCCTTGCAGAACAGTCTGGTCAGGCATATAGGGCAATAGTTTCCCTGGTCAGTTGTGGTGCCACCTTTGTGGAGTGTGATAACTGTTGCTGTGCACCATTCAGGGGCCACAATGCCTGATGCAAGGCTATTATTAAATATGGTGTCTAAGTGGGGAGCTAGTTTGTTCTGAAGTTCATGGAAATCAGAGCCTGGGATGTTGTACGGTCACATGGATGCTGTGTTCATGGCTTTAGAGAGTGCAGCTTTGAACTGCGTAGTTCTGATCGCATGGACTCTGCATCATTCCTGTATAGATATGGGCCCTTTATGGTGTGAGAGGGGTGTAAAGTTAACACCGAACCTATCTGCCAGGATGTTGCCAATATCAGTCGGTTCTGTAATGTTCGTGCCTTACTGCTGTATGTCAGAGCAGATGCGGGTATCGCCATCGAGAGTAGTGACATACTTCTAGAATGCTTTGTGGTAGTCCTTGGAATTAGTAGTAGTTATGTTTACGTAGTTAGCTTTGGAGGATGTGATAAGGAAGCTCAGATTCTTACTGAGGCAGTGGACCACCAGAGTGGCCTCCATTTTCTGGTGGGTACCGTCATGGTTCTGTTTGGGATAGCATGATCCATGCAGTCATGTAAGTGCTAATTAAGTGCAGTTGTGTATGATTCAGTGGTTGTAACTGTATTATCCATCTGCACGGGTGTCATGATGTTTACTACTGCTGTCATAAGAAGCCTGAAGTTGGCTTTGTAGAAATATTGTACTGTGTTTTCCATAAAGGGTGTGGTGACGGGATGTGGATAACAAGGGTGATTAGCTTGCGTTCAGATCTGACCAATGAGGAGATAACCCCAGGTGTGGAACACCAGTCACACATGTTGGTAATGACCAGGTCTAGGATATTGTTGCCCCTGGAGGTGGTGTGGATAGGTTGATCCAGGCAATTGAAGGTTATGAATCCCAGAAACCATTGGCCTAATATGTTGGTACATGAGTAGGTATCCCAGTTAATGGTGGGCTAGTGTCAGTCGCACATCAGTAGTGTGTCTGTTTGAACCCTACTTTCCAGTACACCAAGAAGAGATGACCATTAACCGTGGGGTATGGTGGGGGATCTGTAGCAAGCTACAATTTGTATAGCAGTTATGGCCAGAGTTAGTTGCACTTGGATAACCTCTGATGCATTGTGCTAAGCAACTAGCCTGGAGGTGTGGATATCCTTAGAAAATATGGACACACCTCCGCTGTGGGTGTTCCGGTCCTGGTTACATGACTGAAAGGTGTGGTATGAGTAATAGCCTGGTAGTGCAGGGGTGTTCTCAGGAGCCTAGATGCAGGTCCCAGTCACTGCACAGATATCAAAGTGGCCCATTACAAGGAGTGCCTTGGGTGAGTGCATTTGAGATGAAGACGTCAAGCATTGAGTAGCATTACCTCAGGTTTTGCTTGCCTGTTCCTGTTATGGTGGTGAATATGTTATTTGAACCATGCCTAAAACAGGCACTATAGGAGCAGCAAGAGCCTTAGCCATTATCTGGAATCCCAGGGCTGACAGGTGCAGGCCATCTGTGCCAAAGCATCATGTTCTGTCAACCATGTCATTCAAAGCAGACAGATACTGGATACCCTTGGAATGACACCAGAAGCATAGCCAATTGTTGAAGTAAATCATTTTGTCCTTGTACTGAGTTATCAGTCTGGATGATGGCAGAATGCTACTCAGGGCTAGGGCAATACCTGCCTGGGCTACAAGATCGAAGAGCTATTCCATGTCTCTTTACATGTAGTCCAGGAAGATACATCTCAGGATATTCACAGTAACATGAAAAATGACACAGTCATATCGTACCTGCTGAGGAGTGACCTGACTGCATAGGTTATGTTGTGGATCCTGTTACCTGACAGGCAGCTGACAGTAACTATCTCCTTGTATAGCCTGGTGAGTGGGACATCAGTGTGACCGCCTATAGAGTCAGCTATGACTAGTGTGTTGGGTACGTTATTTCGCCCTATTGCCTGTGGTTGATGGGCACACTGCATCTGTGGGCTATAAGTAATTGGTGTTGTGTTGGGGGATTGGGGCTGCTTGCATTTCTGCTTTGGAGTTCTCTGTTGCCTAGACAGAGTAGTATTGAGAGGCTCTGCAAATGTTATTGTCTTACTATGTGTGGCCTGTGGTGGTGGAGATCTAGTGAGACTATGTGATGAGTGTGGTGTGGTGCAAATGTTTAACTTCCCCACATGATTGTCAGGTTCAGTCTGGGTTGGAGAGAGCTTTACCTCCAGCATGGCTAGATATGTGCATCTCCCACAGGTTGTAGTGTTGGATGTTAGGAGTGGAGTACTGACTGTGTACATGAGACAATTTCTATATTGCCTCATGATGCCCATATTCATCATATAGATAGGCGAGAACACTGGGAATTGACACTTGGACATACCTGAATATATAACTATTTCCCACTAGATAAGTGAGGAAAGTGTGTACAAGAGCTGTTTTACTCTAAACAAGCGGGAAATGTAAGTACAAACAGTGTTTACCTGTAGGTAATGAGGAGGATTGAGTGCTATAGTAATTAGTAGCTCATGTAGTGCTTACATGTTCTGAACAAGTGCTGAGCATGAATAAGCAATACAGATAGGGTGTTGGATAACATAAACACACTGCCCCCCCAACAGGTACACAATCATATATCCATGTACACTACAGAGCCCCTGTAACCATAACTATGATGGTACAAGGTGCACTCAGGCTGCATGGGACCTGTCCACATCCCTGGTTGTATCATAAACATATGGCAAAACAGTTTGCTCTACACATACACATCATGTAAAACATAGCTTCATGTTAGTCTGTGAAAACACTGAATGGTGCACACCAACAGTTATCACAACCCACAAAGTGGAGACAGCACTCATAATGGGAGGCACTGCACTACTACCCTGCTGAGTCTGGTCTGAAAGGCCATGAAACTTAATCAACGTATATGTTGTTAGCAGTACAGATGTAGATGAAAGTGCGGATGATTTCACACTGCATATCATACCTGTAACAGGTCATAGGACATCATCACCCATACTGTGTTCCACCTACACTCAGTATACTAGATGCCTATGTAAGTATGTGAATGGCTATGACCTAGGAGCAATAGCTGACTCAGTGTTGTGGACAACATACAGAAGGGGCTTTGTGGGCGAGGTGTGTGACATATGTGCCCAATCTGACAGCTGCATATTGCATTGTCACTGCTAGGTTAATAACTCTGTACCCATGAACTACCACCTAGGCAGCGGTCAACATAATGGACACTGTGTGTAAGGGATGCTGCTGTGCAGTTTACCTCCCTGAGCTAGTGATGTCACCAAGCCTATTAGGTAGTCATAAGTGGCAACCCTAGTCATGAGAGGGTGCCATCCATGAATATAGAGATCATTGTTCAGCCATACTCATCACTCAAGTGACCTATATCGGATCACATATCACCTTTAAGGGGTATTGGCCATGTTTGAATGGCCGACACCAGCCTTCATGATCCTCATCTCCACTATGTAACATGATGCCTACCCTGCATAAAGCTATGTCCAGCATTGTGATGTTGGACATGCTGCACATACATATCCTGATCTCAAATACATACATCATGGACATCCACCTTCTTAGTACAAGGATTGCCACATGCTGGACAGATCCTTGTGCCATACACGTTACATGCTCCTGCCATACTATGCAACCCTGTCCAGCAAAGTTGCACATTTCACCTCTGTCAGACATGGTGTGATGACCGTATGGTAGATGTATCATTAACCGTGTGGATCAGTTGTTTGGCACTGCTTCACCTGGCGCCGGAAACATGGCTGTCGGCTACAACTAGGTAACCTTACATCCTAGTCTCATACATGGCCCAGGGTATACAGACTACTAGATGACCTTGGCCATACATGCTATAGTTGCTAACCATCCCTGCAAATACCATCAGGCTAGCCAGTGTCCCATGTGTATCACATGTGCAACACAGGTGATACGTGGCAGGATGTTGAACTGCTGTACAGTGCTGTGTAGATGTATATGGCAAAATACATGCATGTAAAGCCTTCCGTGTACATGTCTGCAGTGTCACAGGTAATGTCCGTTAAGGCAGTGTATGTGGTTATATGTGATATATACACAGCATCAAGGTCGACAGCATTAATGTGGACACATATAGGCATGTGCTGATAGGTAAGAACACCAGTACAGGCAAAAAGACATGCCCACATCAAGACAGCATCCACATGGAGTATGAGCAATGTAATCAGGTGACACACATATATGGTGATAATATCCAGTCCCCATTGGATGTCACATGTGTGTGACACAAACATGTCAGTGGTATCAGTGTCATGAAGATTTGCAAAGACAACTATTTATATGTAATAAATGTGATACACATGTATGTGCAGCTGTATCTCTGTGCATCTCTGCGATACTGTGACCTGTCTCCATCATTATGTCTTCCAGGTATGCCGCAAGCAAGGCTACCAGCCTATACACGCTTGGAGGATGAGGCCCTTATACCTTACCTCCAAGACAACCATGATGTCCTGTTTAGCCATGTGCCACAGGATGCACAGCAGCGGGATGACCTGTGGCAGGAACTTCGCAGGAGGGTTAATGATGTGGGTGGCCATAACCACACATACCAGCAGGTGTGCAGACGCTGCATGGACCTAATCAGATGGGCAAAACAGCATGCGAATGCAATCGCCAGGAAACAAGGTGCAACAGGTGGTGAGCCACCAACCCTGCCCCCACTCACATGTACCGAGGAGCTACTGGGCAACCTGGGGACACTGGCAGAACAGCATCCACAAGCCTTAGCTGACATCATGGAGGTGGGTGTCTCTCAACCACTGAGCCTGGAAAGTCACTACTGCACATATAACTATTATATCCCATATAGTTGCATGTGTCACTGTACAATATGTAATGTAGCATCATATGCAAGGCATGTATACACACATGCTGCATACTATAGTATGCTACTCTGTGTATGCACACATGTGCATACTCATTAGTATATCCCATTGTACTGGCGAATGTGTTAACATGCACATTGCACCCTGTAGCTGTCATACAGGTGTGGATAATGATCATACTGCTGTGTCACCCCTATATAGGTGCCTCTGGTGTTCCGCTAAGACAGCAGGCCATTGCAGGTGAGACAGTTATAAGTATCAGGCATGTTAATGCACAGATCTATTTGTCATGTGGCCATTTAACACATGTACACATAATGTATTGTCCAGTCACAATATACAGGTCGCATCTGCAATCCATTACAATGGCTACCCATGTGCAATACTTACAAACTATGTGAAACACCAGCAAGAAACCTCAAAAACTGTCATTGCTAGATGTGTGGACAGCTGTGCATACAATGGTGGAGGTGTTGTTCAATGTAGGAACATCTACTATACATCAGAACTACACATGTGGGATACACAAACAGTACTACACAGTGAGCTGGAGTATGGGCAGCCCACAGGATTCACCATTGTAGATTATGACCCTGCTATGAGTGCACACATTGTGATGTGCCATCTGACATGTCCATGACATGTAGTGGGCCGGCTGCAACATTGTCTCACTATCCCATAAAACATACCCCGCATACCAAAGATACAACCCTTTGTCTGCATAACCCTGTGGACAGTGGAGTATATGACATCTATGGGTGTATGTCATATGGGACAACACAGACATGTGATATAGATGGCCATCACAACCATTTGGCCAACACATGTTCACACATGGCCATGGAGGATGACCAGAGACATGTAGCAACACACAGTAGATGTGATGTGTTTGTGTGTACACCCTGTTATACATTGGCTACACATGGTCCAACTATAGCCTTTGTTGAATGGTTATATTGCAGATGTGGAACACTGG
This sequence comes from Protopterus annectens, assembly GCF_019279795.1. Lineage (NCBI taxonomy): Eukaryota > Metazoa > Chordata > Ceratodontiformes > Protopteridae > Protopterus > Protopterus annectens. The sequence goes on along the minus strand of NC_056744.1, from coordinate 207,976,403 downwards.
ACATCCTACAGGCCTGTGCACAGCTTGTGGAGGCATAACATCATTCAACCACATAAGATGTGTTGAACATCATGACTGTGTCACAGCATGACAGTAGTCACCTGTACAGCATCCACATACATACACATCAGGCCACAGATACAGTACATTTCCCTTGCTGCTGTTAGACATCACTGTCAGCCGTGCACCTCATGTGTGTGGGACACAAATGTCATGTGGGAAATGGTGTATTGACAAGTCTGTCATGTGGGGACATGGTTGCCAGGCAGCTAAAATATGTTTGCAGATGTGCAGGGGTGTCATCCGTATGGCCTTTGGTGACCTGTGTCACACATTCCACATCATGGTTTGGTGTGTATACACCTCAGTGATGTGGGTCACAATCCACAGTATATATGTATTGTGTATGCACACAGTCATGGCTATGCACTGTGTCTGTAATTCACACTGTATAGCAATATAGATGCCTCATAATACCCTGCAATGGTTATGCACATCTGCTAAATGTGCATTTTATCTGTAGGGCGGACAGACAACACTGCAATGTGACACCATTACCCCACTGTATATGTGACAGGACACCATTGTGTTAAACATGTATGCATGTCAATGCACACGTCAGCAGATTACATGTCATACTACATGTTAATGTCAAAGTCATATGCCACACATCAGCCATGTGTACTGTTAACCTGTGCTGGTCCACATGGTATAACACAGGGATGCATACTTACTACCATGATTGTGTGAAATGCATGGCTTCTGCTATGACACATGCATGCTGTTGTGTGCAACCCAGGGATGTATGATAACTACCACTATTATTGTCTGAGCTGCATGCTGTCTGCTGTATCACATGCATGTTGCATGCCTTCTGTCATATCACATGCATGGTGTGTGTCTGTGTGTGTCTGTATTGTAATGTAGAGTCTTTGTCTGCCCTCACAGGTGATGTAGGTGCGTTACCCTCATGCAGTCCATCTGATGTTAGTGTCCCCACATACTCTAGCAGTGATGATGAACACATGCTTGAGGCACAGGCAGGGTTGTCAGGGGCTGAATCTGTGCCATTGATTGCCATTCCACCTATATCCCCCTCATCCCCACACACAGATCTCATGCCAACACATACTGCATAACCAGTGGCCATAGAGGAAGGACAGTTGGCATGTGGTAGCTTGGAACAGGAAAGTGTGGTGGCTATGGAAGGTGTGTATTCACACCATGGTGTCAGGCAAATGAATGGAGATGGGCCACACAGGCATGTGGCCAGTGCTGCTCATAGGAAGACCTCTGGCCGACATGCCCTTGCAGGACAGAGCACAGCATCTGGTGTCATCAGACGCATGTTTCAGGCTGTAATGGCGGCACAGGCACATGCTGAACAGCAGAACAGAGAAGGGCAGAGGCTTCAGAGGGCTGCTATCCATTCTTCAAACAGCATCCAGGTAATGGCAAATGCTCAACAGCATTTTGCTGAGGTTTTGGATAGATAATTGGGTGACATGGTTAGAATCCTTGACCGTGGCATGACAATCCGCGAGTGTTAGCTGTCTGTGCTGGAAAATCTGGTAGGATTGAGGCATAGGGCACGTAGACATAGGCCAGCTATGTCACCTGGTGCAGGTCTACGTGAATGAGCTACCTCACATGCCCGCTCCCATAGTGGCGGTAGCAGCAGCAGTGCAGCTGGTGCTGCGCTGTCCACACCAGGACACAGCAGGCCACATGCATGTGGACCTGGATGGCCCAACAGGGACACAGTTCCAGTGGACATGTGTCATCGGACAGTACCCAATCTGCACCTCTGCCTGGTAGTGCCTGTGTAATCCTTGGCAGGCACAGGTCACATGGCCATGGCTGGACACTGTGAGCTGTAAAACGTGGTCTGGACAGTCTGGAGCTGTCAATAACACCCCTGTATAGGCCAGACACATGGCAGAACTGTGTGCACACATACACGCACACACCAGAAACATCTGTAGGGCACCGCAACACACACATGCATAACAACCACACATGGCCAATTAGATCACAGGCCCTAACCCACACACATGGTGCCATCCACTGGTGCAGCCTAGGCCCCCTGGCAAACATTATCACCGTGTGCACATGATGCCTGTGTCGCATCCCTGTCATCCACACCTTTGGTGCAGGGACATGCTCATATGATCTGATGCATAGGGTGAACAGAATAGGGAGATAAATGTAGATTACAATTGCTGTGTACTGTTGACACGCAGCAGACATACCATGTAGTACAGGTTTAGAATGCACTGCTTTCTGTTCACAGTATGTGTCTTGGTAACAACAGTAACAGCATGTTGGTCATGATGTCCTGCTTCCCTCTTTCAGGTCTAATTGCATGTGCCATTGACTGTCAGTGTTTTCAGTTAGTTTCCCATGTGTAAATGTGGACTACTCACAGGTATGTATGGCAATACCAGCATGCTATTCGTAGCTTCAACCTCACTGTTAGAAAGGCTGACATTCCAAAGATGTCTACACATCTACTGATCCAGGAGCATGGGAGCTGTGTACTAAGCTACAGTGGCTAGAGATGTGACATCCATGCCAGGTGACATCACAGGTACAGTTACATGGGGCAGGGAGTTTACATAGCAGTCTAGCTGATGACAAGGGTAGGGGCCAGTTGATAGCTTGAGGCCTCACTGTGTAGCAGTAATACACATTCACATTACAGGATGAGAACACACAACTGCACACACACACACACACACACACACACACACACACACACACACACACACACACACACACAGGTATTCACACACATGTATTCAGACACACACACACACACACACACACACACACACACACACACACACACACACACACACACACACACACACACTTGATAGTGTTGAGGTGAGGACCCCTGGCTATGTGATAATCACCATTACAGTACTGTGCACCCACATGATGTGACAGAGAATACACATGTACAGGTAGTCAGTAATGCCTAAGATCGACGGCATCAACAGGGTAGTAGATTGCATCACCTGGAGGGGTTAGGGGTCCTATCTGTTCACTATGGTAACGTACATCCTCACTCCATGGACCAGACAGCCATACATACACACACACACACACACACACACACACACACACACACACACTGTGGAGTCCATAATTGAATGCACCTATGTCATGCACATACAGATAGCTCACATGTGTGTGATACACACTCCACCCCTGCCTATGTCTTGCTTTCTACAATGCAGTATGTACAGATCTCTACAACAGTGTACAGGAGAGTGAGTAACAATTGGGATGTATTCCCCACCATACGTGGCATATATGGACACACAAGCAAACACACATGGCAGTACTGTGAATCAAACACCTGCTATCTTATGATACATATGACAGACATGCAGCAGTATTGCCCGCATTACAATTTGTACCGACGCTACCTTTGGCAATTGTGCTGATATATGCACATGGGAGGTCTTAATTGTTACAGGTGTCAAGTGATTTACAGTCAGTGACACCCTGACCACTATGTAGGTTGTATGCATTTCCCTTCAATTAACAGAAACATAGCTTAGTGTTTGCACATGTTATTGTAGGACTGCTTGTGACACACATGTGAGCTGTCCTCCACAAGCATCCATCTTTAAAGATGACCCACCACTTAGTTATGTCCACACATCCGTCCATACCTGATGTACATCTTACCATACTGTCAGTATATCACCATATACAGTTGGCAATGATGGGGCTGCATTGCAACTGCATGCTGTAGTAAGACACACATCACCTGCAAACATCAGCTACTGCACATGCATGGTAGCTGAATGCACACCACTACATGTACATGTGTGTAGGTCCTACATTCCTGTCATTTAGCCATGTTTGTAGGCATTGCAATTGGTGAACATGTGTGATGACATACATGACACATGAACTGTTGTATGATAGTTGTAATGGGCAACCAGTACAGAGGGAATGCTAACTCAGTCAACATTGATATCACACCTTATGTACTGTTAGCATTCAACAGCCATGGACCTACCTTCCATGTGCATTTGTGTAATTACTGTAGCCACCTGTCTGCACAAAGGACAGCAACAGCTATGCTATATACATATGTGTTTTGTGTGTGTGTGTGTGTGTGTGTGTGTGTGTGTGTGTGTGTGTGTGGCATGTACATATCCACAGTAGGTATATGTATGTCATATCCAAACATGAACGTGTTTACTGGTGTACAGCAACAGTCATCTGTTACTGCTGTATATGACCCAGGGCCCCTGTGTACAGCCAACCTGGTTACGAATAATGGCATCATTGCATTACATAACACATGATGCAACTGTGTCAGTACACGGGTAGTCTGCACAGTTGATGTAGAGCTAGGTACAGTCCACTGGTCATGGGTCACATGGTGTTGTACTATTATATGTTCTACCACATGTATGGATGTGTGTTGCTGGTCCAAGGACATGGTGATGTCTGAGGGCTACATCCTAGAATGTGGCTTTTGACACTGTGATCTGCACCTGACACATCTGTGATGCCTTTTGAGGGTGTTCTGGTCAGTACATGTGAGTGGCCTTCATGTACGTGGGGACACCACCACCAGGAGCGGTCCGTACCTATGTTATGGCCCACATGTCTGTATCCGAGGTATACGGTAGTAGTGCTATTGTGCACAACTGAGCCTTCAGCCAGGTGTTCCTCACTGCACTGATGTCAGTATTCCCCATTGTTGGATCTACATTGTGCAGCTGTGATTACGAATGCTACACATCTAGCACTGTTTATCGTACACATACAATGCAGTTGTCATCTAGGTGTCAGGGTGTTAACCTGGTCTCAGGACATTCAACTATGAATGGCACTATATGGGTGAAGTAGCCACTCCTGGCAGGACATCACCACGGGTGGTAGTAGTGTGCCAGGTTTAGATTTGTACATCTAAGGTGACGGACAGCAGCAGACGTTGTGTAGAAGACCGGTGTCAGATATATGTAGTGCAGCATTCCTGCTAACAATGACAACTATCAACACCGGAGTCCATTACAATGTGTTGTTCACATCTAACTGTAATAGCATGGCCACTGTGCCCTTCCGTGTTTAGAATCAGAGTGCATACAAAACAGCCCTGTGTACTAAGTGCGTGAGCATGCCCAGTATAACATTGTGTAGATGGACACATAGTGCATTCCAAATGGCCGTGTGCTACTAAGTGTGTGAGCATGCCCAGTGACACCTTGTATCGGTTATGTGCCTCTATGTGTATGGGCTTGGCCATTGTAACCCTGTATAGCGATAGTAGTCATCCAGTCAACAGATGGCCATACCCCACTTCAGGATGGATTCCTACACTGAACACACAGGTTCACAGGTATGTACATCATAACTGCCAGCATCCATGTCAATGCCCGCATTCCTAGAAGGTAATATTGACAGTCTTGAAAGGTGTATTGTCTGTGGCATGGCTCGCATCTATGTAGTCTTGTAATAGTGGTCTGTAGATAGGCAGTTGTCCTGATCCCACCACTGGCGTGTGGTTGTCTCCATCTGCCTGGGGACAGAAATATGCTTTTAGACTGCTCACACTCCATACAATCCCTATCGCCGTCTTTGCCAATGCTGATGATGTTACCCACAGAGAAGTACACCTCTGGGAGTGCTGTGTCTCAGTAATCTCGGTAGCGCATTCTGTAACTGTGTAATGCTGTAGTATGATAATGTAGTTAAGTCAGTGTTCTAATCCCAGCCATGCCAACTGTGTGTGTGTGTGTGTGTGTCTCCATCTGCCTGGGGACAGAATAATGCTTTTAGACTGCTCACACTCCATACAAACCCTATTGCCGACTTTGCCATTGCTGATGATGTCACCCACCTAGAAGTACACCTCTGGGAGTGTTGTGTCCCAGTAATCTTGGTAGTGCATTCTGTAAGTGCGTAATGCTGTAGTATGATAAGGTAATTAGGTCGGTGTTCTAATCCCAGCCATGTCAACTGTGTGTGTGTGTCTGTGTCTCCATCTGCCTGGGGACAGAATAATGTTTTTAGACTGCTCACACTCCATACAATCCCTATCACCGACTTTGCCATTGCTGATGATGTCACCCACCTAGAAGTACACCTCTGAAAGTGCTGTGTCCCAGTAATCTTGGTAGCGCATCCTGTAACTGCATAATGCTGTAGTGTAATAAGGTAGTTAGGTTGGTGTTCTAATCCCAGCCATGCCAACTGTGTGTGTGTGTGTGTGTGTGTGTCTCTGTCTTTGTCTGCCTGGGGACAGAAAAATGCTTTTAGACTGCTCACACTCCATACAATCCCTATCACCGACTTTCCCATTGCTGATGATGTCACCCACCTGGAAGTGCTGCGTCCCAGTAATCTCGGTAGTGCGTTCTGTAACTGCGTAATGCTGTAGTGTGAAAGAATAGACAAGTAGGTGTTCTATTCCAAGGCATGACAGGTGTGTGTTTGGCAGTCATATCCTATGTGTTGGTGTCTGTGAGTGGCTAGCTACTGGATGTGTTAAAGAGCATGTTTTGTTGTTTTCCTATATAGTGGCCATAAATGTCACAATCGGCCAAGAGACTGGGTTGACAAGACATACACATACATTCAGCAACAGGTCTGGTGAGTAATGTCAGCAGCCCTAATCTTACCCTTAATGCAGTCTGAACCCATGTGATGCACAGAAACACACTTGCCTTGATATTAACACCAGTACATAATGCAGGAGGCGCATGTGGTTTCCTTTTCATTCTTGTCTGATGCTTTGGTGTCATGTGGTCCGCTGTCTGTTGTGATATATATTCTATATGTATGTATGTGTGTGTATATGTATATGTGTATATATATATACATATATATATATATATATATATATATATATATATATATATATATATATATATATATATATATATATATATATATATATATATATATATATATATATATATATATGTGCATATATGTGTGTGTGTGTGTGTGTGTGTGTGTGTGTGTGTGTGTGTGTGGACATTAGCACACATAAATCTACACGATGGAATACTTGTCCTATATTGTTGAATGCCTGTGCTGGATGAGCTGTACGTGATAACCTCAGATGTATGTATATCTGCCATAGCTTAGTGGTAAAGCACATCGTCTGTGGTGTGCAGAGTCCTGGTTTCGAGCCGTGCAGAGACCAGTTGTTTTGTTGCTGGCAAGAACAAGGGACATTGAATACGGTGATAGTAAGGCAGTTTTAACCAGTTGTGTGTGGGTCTGCATGACAGTAAGCAGTGGTTATTTTTGGGGAGGCTCAGTATGGGTCATGTAACTATGCATTAGAAGACATTACTATACAAACAAGGTGGAAAATAGTGAATCCCGTTTATCCCCAGGGTGTGATGCAGGTCCCAAGAGTGTATGCGTATAGATAGCCGGGTGCAGGATTCGAATATAGGTGAAAGCATGTGGGAGTGTCAGGCATACTGTACGTAGATTGAAGCCCTGTGTCTCGGGATTGCTCCTGGCTTAGCACGCCTAAGCTAGGGGTGTGTCTATACCTGCCTAGTGCAATTGGGAGGGACAACAGCAGTAGGAGAGTAGTCAAGGTAAACAAGCTGGGCAAACAGGTGATAGTTATCACAATCAGCAGATTACAGGCCCAGCAGACCAGCCCGGCCCAGAACACTATGATAAAGTGAGCAAGCACCATCCCCTCTGTTTTTTCCACACTCTACACCACAGGTGTATACATGCGGGGAAATTTTACCAAACAATCCAATGAAATGAGAAGGGCTGCAGCAGGCAACATAGATCAACATGTGCAGAAGGCTGAGGGTGGTGAGGATGTGAATGCTGCCTAACAACCCTCAGTGAGGAGACAGAGAAGACTGTACAGACCCAGGGTAACCTACCAGGGGCTACATGAGCTGGAGATAGTGGAGCGCTATGGGGTGGACAGAGACCTCCTACAGCAGATTGTTGAGCTGTGCCGGCTACACCTGACACATCAAACAGGCCGAGTGGAACCCATCCCAGTGGATACCAAGGTATGTGTAGGCCTAGGTATATTAGTCACAGGTACCTACCAAAGCACAACTGGGGATATCATGGGGATTTCACAGGCATCTGCATCTAGGGTATTCCACCAGTTCCTGGATGCCATGTCACCACATGCCAGTGAGCACTTCCTCAACACACGTGAGGTGTTGACCAGCAATATGCGTCTCTTCCACCAATTGTCAGACTACCCTAGGGTAGTGGGTGCTATAGCCTGCACACACGTATGCATCGAAGCACCACCTGGTGAGCAGGGTAGGGCCTACATTAACCGCAGGGGCATCGCCTCCATCAACTGCCAGGTCATATGCGATGCCCAGGGCATTATACTGAATGTGTGTGCTGGCTGCCCTGGAAGCTATGACGATTCCGATATATGGCATCTGATGCAGCTGTACCACAGCTTTGCCAATATGGACATCCCCTACGGTCACCTAGTGGGGGATGCTGGGTACCCACTGGCGCCATGGCTGATGACACCCATCAGAAATGCACACACACCTGAACAACTACGCTATAATGAGGCACATGCACAGGCCAGACATATAACAGAGCATGTGTTTTTGATGCTCAGGTCATGGTTCCAGTGTCCGGACACATCCAGTGGAGCCTTGCATTATTCAGCAGCTACACACACCCAAATTGTTATGGTATGTGCTATGCTACACAATATGATCCTGTGGAAACAGCTGCAGCAGGAACAGCATGGGGCAGGGCCACATAGCCCCCCAAAAATGCCAAGGCCTGTACAGGCACAGAGTGACTCGGAGGAGGAACAACCTGAGCTGGACCCAGTAGGCGGAAGGAGGTGTGCCCAGTATGACCTGGCCTTGGCAAAGAGGCAATGCATAGCATATGCACTGACACAGTAGGTACCCAGGGAATGTCACCCTCTCTGACTTGCACAGACAGTAAAAGGGATGCCAAACATGACACTACCTGTGCTCAGCCATGTATAGGAAGTGCATTATCTGCATCCGACATAGGCAGCCCTCCAGCACCATCCTCAGGTCTGGCACACCCTCAAGGTAAGTCAATTAACCTACCAATTGGCAGTTGTATTAGAATGTGTTGTTACCTGTAGCTATGGTATGGATGTGAGCATGCAAGGGGATTTGGTGGCCGAATGTTAAGGCAGCAGACAGTAGACGTCCATAGTGGCACCATGACATCTGTAGCACATACCGGGGTCACCATAGTAGCCAGTAGTACACAGGGAGTCATAACCCCACTGCGGGTAATGGGCTGTGCATCATGTGTGTCCATACAGCCCACACAAGTCTCAACCAGCTGGACAGGTGTAGACTAACACAGACAAATGCTGTACTATGGCCTCTGAATATGCCTAATGGATGACTCCCCCCCCCCCCACAGACCCACACAGACAGACTACAGCAGGCCAGGCAGTTGGATGTAGGTTGTGAAGGCTAGGACGTCTGAAACTAATATGTTGCTAATTAAAGCTAAGATCTGGAGTACACTGGTATGCCTCTAGCCAGCACAATAGGTAGGTCTACACACTGAAATGGAGTACCTGACATACCAGTACAGTAGTAGCAAAAGTGTCCGGTGTGCCCCCCTTCCAACGTACACATATAGCAACTGTCAGGTGCGCCACCCCCCCAGGTGCTGTGTAGGAATGTGGATACAGTCGGATGTCCCCCCACGCTGTGCAGAAACATAGCAACAATCAATGCCACATGACTAATGGATACCCTGCAGACACAGCATGCCACCTATCAGTGTACAACGCAGAGGTCGGCACCACAGTACTGACTACCTGGACATGTAACACATGTGATACAGTTGGCCATACTGGGCATGCTCAAACACATGAAGTTATGACGGCAATGTCAGTCGACAACATGTGGAATAGTCATACTGGGCATGCTCACACATGTAAACACAAGACGGCCAGGTCTGCAAACACCAGTGGTCCGGACATATCTGCCGGTACATTGCTATACTGTTGGATGACTGTGCTGTATGGTATGTGTGTGGTACTGTCTATTGTCTGTATATTTGCCATGGTGTATTGGTAATTCACATTAGCTGTGTGTGCAGGGTGTTGCTACCAACACTTGCAAAGGACAGTTATTTGTTTGTGGCCAGAACAAGCCCATTGGATATGGAGTGAGTAAGGCACATTGAAGCAGTTGGGAGCGGTTGTGAGTGGGTTTGCGTGGTGTTAAGCACTGCTGACCTCTGGTTACAGCTTCTTACACTTGGTTAGACTCCTCATTTCTTTACCAGTGCAATACTCGCGTACTGGTAGCCAAACACTCTCACACCCGCTCGCTCCCTCACTTGCACATGCACCGACATTGGTGCTTGCATGTGTCACTCATGCTGGGTGGGCACGATCCCTTGTGATGCCTATTACACCGGACTACATGACTACAGTATCGGGTATGGCTGACCATTAGGCGACGGCACGGCATTTGACTGTACGGAATCGGTGGCCTGTCCAGTGAGTTAATCATAGTATATGCGTGTTCCTCATACAATCCTCTCCCATCTGGCTGATACATGGGAACTGATACTCTGCAATAAAGACAAGTAAATGTGTTTTGGGACCCACGTCCATCTGCCGGGTCATGCTACCGCATACCTATTGTAGGTTTACCACCTTTTAAATTGGCCAAGGTGAGACTTTAGGATTAACACCTGTCCCACTTTGCATGGGACAGTCCCTCCTTAGGCATATGTGTAATGTGAAAATAATCAGGACATAGCAAATGTCTTCATTACAGGACAATATTACATTCTACATTTCACTAATAGTTGCATGTAACAGTTATTGTATATATGACACTTCTATATGTTATGTGAAGTAGCATAAGCAACTGGACTGCTACTAGACTAAGCTTTTATTTGTGCAAATGCATATAGTTCTGTACTACGCACGGCTCTAGGTATGTTCTGACCTGGTACATCTGACATTTCTACAGAGCAGATCCCACTTTGGCCATTTGGAAAGGTGGCAGCCCTATAGGACCTATATGCTGAGATGTCAGATTTGGCAAGGCAACACATACCCAAAACCATAGAAAATAGACTTCTTCACCGGTTTGCATAATTAAAGGTTATTCTTGTAGCATTATAGTTGCTAATACTGTTTCCTATAACATCTAGGTGTTTCAGATAAACCATAATTGTTTTATGCAACCACTACAGACAATATATGGATTCTTTGCCCTAAATAATAGGCCATGTGCCATAATAACATTTATTTTGCAGGACACAACTGCCCAAAGGGGAGTATCCCTCGCAAAGGTGAACAGGTGGTAACCCCAACCTATTATGCTATCATCTACCTAAGGTAGTCGGCGGAATATGCGCTTTCCGTCACTAGCAGACCTCACATACGAATGGGGGAGAATGAACACTGAATCAGGGACACTGCATAACACCCTCATGGACACATTTAGATGATTGGTACTATTAACCTGACACACTGACAGTCACAGAGCATATGTATTCATACACATTTGTAGAGGTACATGCTGTTTATGACTCATACATGTTGCCATTAGTCATTACGTGTATTTCGCCACCTGTCCACCTAATATTACTAGTTCTGGAAGGGTTTAGTTGGAACTGTGTTAGAATCTGATTTGTAATCACGGACGTCCATGATAATCGGGTACAGTTCAAAGATATAGTCCCTATGTGATCCCACAATGGTTTACAGACTATGCAGTAGATGTGCTCTTAAGGTTTGGGAGGTATGGGCATCTGCTATACCCACATAGGAATATTAATTACTTCCACGGGACGGGCCAAATACATGTCTGCCAACCAACACCTGCACACTTAGGCCCATTATTGCATACCCACGATTCCCCTACCTGACACCCCTCTACAGCACTCATCTTTACTGTGAGCACAGCTGGGGTATGAACACACCCCTACACACTGCCCACTGTCCCCGTGTCGGGACACATGTTGTACATTTTGTCAACCCATGTGTTATCAGACTTGCACAACCTACTGTTCTGTGTACAGCTACATCCTGGTCATGTCAATCATCACAGGTTCACCTACAAGGCAAATTTTTGTTGTCCCGCAAGGGACCCCATGATCTCTCCTACTGGTAGTTTCCTGCCGGTGGTCTGGAAAGTAGCGGTGTATTTACCTTTATTGCATGTCTGTATGTCTCACCGGCCTAGCTGGGGGGGCGCGTGGGAGGTAGACGTTTGTTTATTGGACCTCCCACTAACATATGCCCGGATTGACCATATGTTACCAGTAATTGCTGTAACGTAACCTAGGTATGTACAT
>NC_056744.1:207899076-207956576 GCF_019279795.1 Protopterus annectens | reverse complement strand
ACACCTCTCCTTAATTATATATACTAACTCCATGACCGCACATCCATGGAGAAAAGAAATACAATACACCGTGACTCAGTGTTGGTGCATAAACACAAACATTTATAAATCTGGCAGTGCTACACGATGGGGGCATTGTCAATCCACACATAATCTTCTAGAATCACTTCCCTAGCAAATCATATCGTCAGAAATGGCACCAGCACATATTACCTGTACTTCTATGCTTTACTCACTTGTGATTCACTCAAATGAGGTTTCAGTCAAGTGAGTTTTTATTCAAATTTTTTCAACCATTTGAGTCTCAGTCAACTGTAGTTCTATCAATTGATAGTAAATATATATATATATATATATATATATATATATATATATATATATATATATACATACATACACACACACACACACACACACACACACACACACACACACACACACACACACACACACACACACACACATACACACACACACACACACGCATGCATGTCCACAAATTACAGTATGACTGTACATCTTATATATCAACTTGAGTTCAGATGGATGAATAAATTCATAAATGATAACCCAGAACTGTGTCTCATCTTTCTGCTGTCAGAACGATATAGTGCAATCCATTGAAACTTCCCTCTGCCCTCTCAACTTCTTAATTCAAATGTAAGAAACAAAGAAACAAAATCAGGAGCAAATCTTAAATATTTATGTTATATACCCAGATCTTGGCATTTTATGCATTTTCTGAAGGAAATAGTTTGACAGAAAGCCTCAAATTTTACAAGGGACAGACTAAAATGCTTCTTTTTTTGTTCAAGAATTTTGGATAAAGCCATTTTATTTCCTAAGCTGATAAATCATAGGGCAAAGAGTTCCTTTTCACAGGTGACCTGGGAGCACTGTCTGGTTTAGTGGCTTGCTCAAACTCATACAGTAGGCAAATGCAGTTGGAAGGATTCAAACTTTGTACTTTTTGACTACAGGAAAAGCAGTCCATTAACATATTAGAGCACTAAGCACCAGTCAATTGTCATGCACTTAAAAAATTAACACAATGGACATGCATTTTATAAACAATAAGAACTATGAAACTATAGTGATTGTCATTATTGACTGTAAGCTTCAGTGATTTTAATCCTCTGTGATTTATCAGACATTGAAGAAGTTAGTAAAGGTCTTGCAGTTAGCACACAGGGTTAAGGCTCTATGATCTTAATGAGCTCCACCCTGTCCTCAAAGGTACAAGGTTGTTATGGCTTTCTGTAGTATTTTGACATTCTAAAATTGTTCTTAACCATTTATACTTGGTTTTATGTGGAAGTGTTTTTTGGTGTGTGTATACCTTTAAGAACGTTCCTGGGATTTGTTCAACCTGCCTATTGATTGACAGTTCCTGGGGGTGTGGTTTTCATTCTCAGGTTTTAAATTCAGTGTTTAGAGGAGTTTTCATGGTTCTGAATAAGTCACTCCCCCGGATTCACGAATCCTCCGTGTAAGACTAAATAAGTCTTACTCAGAGACTGCAGTTGAACGGTATGACGTCAGCATGCCATGAATATTCATGAGGGCATGCTGACTCCACTCCAAGTCTAAAACGGACTGTGCAGGAAAGCAGGGGGCATGTACGACTGCTGAGCAGTCTAAAGGTCCACACCCCTGCAAGTGTCTGAAATGTAAAATGTCAACACACAAGAGCGAGTCCGCTCAAATGTCCACGTACCCAACACCACACTCCCTGACATTGTAAACCCGCAGCACAGTTATAAAAAGTAAAACATTACATTTTTTTTCTAATTCCCGATATAGCTGCCTATATTTGCGCGTGTGTGCGCGGGTGTGCCCATTGCTTAGCTGCAGTTAGCAATCTCGACATGGAAGAGCATAATAAGGAATGTTTATGCAAATTACACCAAATAGCAATAGCATAGTGGTACAGCCTTTGCACAAAGAGGAGGCATTCAAGGTTTGAGTCCCACCACTCCCCTTCCTATTTTATGTTCTAAATTAGTATATGTAATAATTCCTGACATATATGATTAAAATTTTACTAAAAAGCATTGAAATGGCCTATGTATCAGTGAACAAAATGTATATTTATAAAAGATCCTGACATATAATTGCCCGCAGTTAAGCAGCGCTTTACCCAGCGCAATATAGTTGCCCATAGTTAAGCAACGCTTTACCTAGCGCAATATAGTTGCCCATAGTTAAGCAGCGCTTTACCCAGCGCAATGTAGTTGCCCATAGCTAAATAGTGCTTTACCCAGCGCAATCAGTTTGCGTGGAGGTGCGCACCGCGCCAACCAGCGCACCGTTGGGCAACGTAGAACAACGTAGAGCAAAGTTGCCGAAACACAGCCACACCCCCTAGCCTGTCTGGACAGTAGTAAAATAAAATGCAATGATAAGGATTGAACCCAGGACACTGTGCACCATAATCAAAGTACTGAACCACTAAGCCATGACAGCTTATGATAAACAGCCACTGTTAACATACATATACTTATAAATGGTAGATTAACCATTTCTAAGCAGGTCTGCAGTCAGCCGAGAATTTTCAAAAACGGCCAATCACAAAAAAGTGTGGGAAATGCAGCATATTTATGCACCATAGGCGGGAATACTCGCCATAACTGATTGCAGCTCCCATCTGCAGTTAGAATGGCTGGTGCTGGAGAGGGTACACGCTTTTGAGCTCAACGCTGGGGCATTAAGGAGTCGAAATACATGGTTTGGCTCCTTGTCCACCGTCATGAGTCAAGACTTCTGCAGGGCCAGTTCCAAGGGACGGAGTACAAAGCAGAGGCTTGAAACCGGTTAGCTCATGACCTCACCAGTGTCACAGGCGTTCCTCGGACTGGTGATCAGGTCCGTCACCACCATGCAGACCTGAAGAGATGGAAGCAGGACCTACTGAACCTATGGATACAGGAAGCCCGTGGGATGCAAGATGCCCCACAACTGAGTAGGTAGCCATGGAATGCAGTATATACGACATGCTAATTTATTCTATATAATGGATAGGTATGTCTCAATATCCCTTCATTTACTTCACAGCTGAAGGTGTCCATGCTGCGAATCAACAAGCCTATTCAGATAGGCTGCTAAGGCTGCACCACCAGGCAGGTTAGTAATTATTCTGCATGTATTGTTATATAAAATCGGTGCGAGAGCCTGAAAGAAAGTGTTGTAACCCAATAATACAGCCATAAAATGCCCTGAATAATTCCTCTGCATGTACTGTTATATAAAATAAGTCAGAGAGCCAGAAAAAGAGTGTAGTACCCCATTAAGAAAGGTAAAATATATCCGGAATAATATCTCTGCATGTACTGTCATATAAAATAAGTGAGCGAGCCTGAAAAAGAGTGTTCTAACCTATTAATAAAGGTATAATATGTCTTGAATATGTCTGCCATATGCACTGTAATATCAAATAAAGGAGAGAGCCTGTGGAAAAGTCTGTAATGTAATTAATAAAGGTATAAAACCTGGAGTGTGTCTGTGTCACTTACTTTGAAATGTTGTTGTACCCTTGAATTATACAAATAGTACTGTTTTAATAAGTGCTGGCAACCCACAGTTGGGCAGTCCCATCTAATGTGGTTGATGGAAGTGCCAGTAGCTGTGAAGCATATATACAGTACTCAACAGTCAGTTACTGGCTGGCATGCATAAGTAAATCTGGCACACGAGTAGCTCGTTAATTTGCTCCCCAGAAATGTGAGTGTGCCACACGAAATGCAGGGTTCTGTACAAATTTAACTGAAAATGTCATGTGAACACATCCAGATATGTAGATAAAGAAATATAAATAAAATCAATAAATATGTAGCAGTAACATCTGCATCTTGGACAGTGAGTATGTCAGATATAGGTCAGGTATATAATGAACTATCCAAACCCATTACACAACCTAATGCATGTTGGCAAGTGTAATAATACATGTATGGGATATACACCTGCAGTCAATAGGAATGTATTGTAGGCTAAAAGTACTTATAAGGTGTTAATTGAGGTTTCTTTCTACACCCTACTGTATGTGCATAAACAATGCAATTCCATACCTCAATGGGTATGCGTAATCTCAAAACATTTGTTGGGACATATGTCCTATTGTTCTATAAATATCTGCATTCACTTTGATGCATGCGCCCTGTTCAAACACCACAATCATGGTGGCCTGTTGCCACCAATCATCCCTGCATGCTGTTGGAATGTCCACTGTCATTCAATATATGCATGTGTTATGCTTGCTGTTCAACTGTTGGAACCTTGGTGTGTTGGGGTAATGGGAATATTACTGCATGCTGTTACAACTAATTTGGAATGCTGTTGTTTATGTTGTAATTAAATGCACCTAATCACAGAATGTATGGGAAGGCCGGTCCCAGCGGACCCACCTGTCCCTCCTCAGCTGGCGAGTGCACCTGGCACCAGCAGATCTGTTGCCTAGCCCGGGCTCCCCTCCTCCGTTGGTCCTGTGCCACGTTTGGGTGGAAGCGCTGCAGGGGATGGGGCTCACCCCCCCCTGTGCAAGCGTGGGCAGAGAAGGGCCACCTGTCACCCTTCAAAGGGTCCTTGTTGTGGTGTGTAGGGAGATCCAGCGTTCAGTTGCTGATCCTCTACGCCTGCTCGAGGCGAGAGTGGTGCATCTCATGGGTGAGCCTGCCTGTCCTACGCAGCCCCCAGCACAGCCACCCTCGGGGCTGTGAAGGTGCAGTGGTGACAGCCCATGGGTGGGGATCTCAGTTCCACTGTTACCATATGTGGGCTCATGGGCTTGTGATTTCCAAACATCCGTCCTTGTCAATTGTGTTCACCCACCCCATGTGTCATACACCGCCTCTGTATGCATCTTGTTTGTCCTGCCTGTTTACCTCACCAACCTACCTCCCCAAATATACCTACTTCCTCTACCTCACTTTCCACTCTTACCTGAAAAAAAAAAGGGCAATCTGTACCCATGAAAAATTATGCCCCATACATAGCTGCCCATTTCGCACACATGTCCACTGGACATGTAAACTGATAATTATAATTGGCAGCACAACATACTTTGTTGTCCTCACCCCTCTCCCAGGGGTGGAAGGTTTCAAATTTCACTCCAAATTTATTGCATATGCACAGCTGTTGCTGGTAAAGAAATGGGCAGCTATGGACCTTCCCTACACCTGTCCTGCACATCCAGAGCTTGTTTTCCTACTGTCTTCCCCTCTTTGTGCCCCCTTTTTCACCACTTTCCTATCTCCCTATTTTCTTTTCTTTCAAAGAAATTAGCACGGGGGTTAGCTGGAGTAAGCACTTTTAAGCAATACTAAGCGGGTTACGCGAGTGTGCACATGTGTGCGCTTAGCTAAGCATCGCTAAGTGTCGCTCAAACCCACGCAAACCCGCTTACAACTGCTTAAAAGTGCCTTAGTCACTCTATGTCAGGGCCCTTGTTCTGCTCAGCAGCAAAATAAAATACCCCTGTCAGTCTCGAACCCCAGACCTCGGACACACTAGACTGCATGAAGTATCACTAAGCCACAGCAGATATACAATAACTTGGTGCTGAACTAAATATATCATGCATTACAATGAGTGAATGTAAAGGAAAAATAGGAAGGCCATAACACAAAGCTTGTTCTGTGGATCTTTACCAGCAATTGTTGTGGAATTGCATTGCATGAGTGTGATATGAGAAGCAGCCATTCTAGCAGCAAATAATGTTACAGAGGCACTTTACAACCCCTACACAGTATCATAGCAGGACAAACACTGGCATATCTGATTAGGGCAGAGGCCATACTTCCTAACTGTGACTACTTTTCAGGGATGTCCCTGATTGTGAAACATATTTTAGCTGTGTCCCTCTGAATCCCTCTGAAAAGTAGTGACGTCAGTCAGAAAGGTGCGATATTACACAATGAATACTGACAATACTAACAGTAGACACCGCTTGTACTTCATAAAAGGAGTACTAATCCATATGCACTGCTTCACTGAAGTCTACACTTACTGTCTCTATTATGTGTAAGGTGTACCTCACTTGTAACCACCTATCCCTGACTCCATGCAAAGATGTATCTGAGTGTTTCATAGGCCTGGCAGAGGCACAAACACACAGGCATATCAGCTATTCTGCTGTTACACACTCTGCAAATAGCTTTTGTAGGACTTCCACAAGCATACCCTTATGAAAGAGTACAACGCAGAAATACCAAAGGACGTAGCCATGTACTGGTAGCAACTGACTGTAACAATTCCATTGTACCAGTGATGAAAACACCTGTGGGTTGCACAGACAAAGAATAACAGTGTAACATCTGGCTACCATCTGGATAGGTTCACAGTTGGGAACTATGCAGACAAACCACCTGCCTTGATAAACTAACAGGTATACACCAATCCTTTAAGTCCAGTAAGATAACATTCACACAATAATGCATAATGTTCTCTGTATGTCTGCACCCCCCCCCCACAATTAAAATATACTTGTGTGTTTAGGGCCTACCAAGGATGTTGGTAGGCATACTCAGTACTGGAATTGTCCAGTTTTCTTGAGAACCCTGTGCTAATGTCAACAATAAAAAACACAAACCCTGCAGAACTGAGTACATTGATATTCACAGTATAACAGTTCACAAACAGTTCATGTGCCAAAAGAATACTTCTCAATAACTACTTTTGTATGGCAGTTAATTATATGAGTAGAAAATAAACTACATAGTCACATAAATGTTGTGTAAGCATTTGTAGGGGTGAGTTAAACTCTACACTGATAGCTCTGTACTGGAAGTGGCAACAGTCAGGTCTGAGTACAACATGTACATCACTGTCTACACCTCTAGCTTCAGATATAAGAAGTATACCAACCTTCTGACTTACACAACAGTGTACACAGCAAACAAGCATGGGCCCCACTCTGGAAATCTGAAAGGGCTACGCCTACATACCTTAGCAATTTATAGCATTGGGTTGCTATGACAGTGAGTACTGCAATTACCACACAGCAGGCTGTATGCATTTACCAAATGCTGGGCACTAATTGGTGCAGAGGGCATCACATGCACATGCACAGATACCTATAAAAGCAGACTGTACTTGCTATCCCCACATGCAGTCATTACATTGCACGTGTCAGAGACTCTATAACTCCTAGAGAGTAGTGAAAAAAATATTACTTAATAAAGAAATATTTAATTAAGTAAAAAATATATACTTAATTACTAACTAAAAATATTAATTAAGAAAAAAAAAACTAATAACCAAAAATAAAACTTAAGTAAAAAAACTTTACTTAATGAATAAAGAAAAATAAATTAAAAAGTTGTCAAAGCATACACAGACGGACCTGAAAGTGACACACAGGTATGTAACAGATATGTAGTTACCGGCAAGTAGTAGACGTTTATGAATAGTACTGTACATACTCTGAAACATGCATATGTGGCAGCAGTAGGTATGTATGCACTGATGCCATGCATAACTACTGCCATGGACAAATTAGTGTGTAGCTGTGTGCAGTGGGACATAACTGTGACATATGTAGCTCAGCATTATATGTCAAACATCTGATCATGTTATCTATGTTCTGTACAGTACTGCGTATAATGGCAGTTTGGGGGAGTAGTGCAAACACCTATATAAACTTGGATGTGACAGAGTAAGACATGCATGATAGTCACATAATGTGTAGCTTAGCATTGGCAACTGCTGTACCAGGCTAGTATAGTAATGTAGCATTTGCAGCTACATATACTCCCTGTACTATTACTGTATGCACACATGTGACAACTGTCCATGTTGTAGCAAGGCCCAACAGGTCATCTGTGAGGTGTATGGACTTACAACAATGTGGACCTTGTGTGTGTATGGCACACACATATGGAGAGATATTTATGTGTCCGATATATTAGCATCTTAACATGTGCATAGAGCAAGGGACGTACTGCAACTGTTTGTGAAGGGTGGACATTTTTATGTTGGTGCAGGTTGTTACGTGCATATTTGTATGTAGGTTGTAGTGTGTGGCAAACACGACAGCATACAGTGCTGGCATATGACATGTGGTGTTTAAACGCTGTGGGTATGATTTGTTAGGTTTATAGTCTTCCAGACAGGGGGTCCTGCTAAAGATACATGGGCTGAGAATACCTTCCATGCATTCTGCACAAGACTGTGCAATATCATTACATAACTCCTTTGCATAATTGATATTCCCACCATGAATGGTGGACTGTATATGTGCCTATATGTACATCTATATGTACTCCAATAGATGTTCATATGTACGCTCAAGCTCAATGTTGTAAACGTATTGCCATCCTTTTTGTTAAATACCCTGTACCCATGAACCACCACATAGGTGGTAGTTTACTCAACACCAAAAGTGTGATAAGAGACTACGGGACACAGGTGGACAGTAGTGTCCCTTTTGATAATTACAGTGCCACACTAGTCATGTAAACTCTGTGCGGTCCACATGTCATCAGAAAAGGTGTGTCATCCATGGAAAAAGAGGTCAGTGTTCCACTCTACTCATCAGTCATAACACCCATCATGGAGTACAATGTGTATGTACCTCAGAAGACATCTACAGCAACTGTAGATGCCAGACACATACCTCACAAAGAGTATTACCAGACTTAAACAGATGCTCTATGCAGACTGTCTTACAAAACCACAGCTACACTGTGTCGCATACCGCCTACCCAGAGGCAACCTCTGCCTAGCATACAAAGCTATGCCAAACCCACAGGTGTTGGACATGCTCCATATAAACAGATTAAAATCCATACAAGTGACACACTGTACTGATCTAAACCTTGTAACGTCAAAAAGCAGAACATGCTGGAGTGGTACATTATCATCTCAGACACATACCATACTCTGGAACTAACTACCTATCAATAGCAAATGAAGGTCCTCATTAGCAGTTGTCATGAATAATCATGATGATTGGATGTGAGATAGGAAACACAACTCAGGAATCACCTTTGTGGCTCTGCATGACAGGGGCACATGAATCTAAATTACATGGCTGTTGAAGGGCAGGGTACCATATGGCTAGGCTTCCATAGGCCCTACGGATAATAGCCTATTAGCTACCTGGGACCCAATACACACACGCATGTACTTGTTGCATTACTTGCTATGTGAGGTTGACTGAGTGTGATGCTGAATGTGTAGGTGAATGTGTCAAAGTTGTGTATATGTGTGATAGCCTAGTGGGAAACTGTTTATATCATGGCATGTAGTGTTGTAACTCTGATCCCAGCAAAAGATATGTATGCTATTGCTAGGCAGGAAAAGCAGTATGGCATACGGTGTGACGTAGTCCCATGGTGTTGACTGGAGTGTGCCATTGTAGGCTAAAGCAGTACATGTATGCTTATTGATTGTTAACACTAGTGAATACAAATCCCATATGAACTGTAGTACTACCTGAAGCTGTAGGCCTAAACAGCACAGTATGGTGTATATCCACATTGCTTGGAAACACTGTTCTGTTTGTTACCTGTAGTCCTCACACATTACATACCTCAGGCATGAGGTTTTGTAGGTGCTGACACACAATACTGTATGGTACACAGGTAAAACTAATCTGGGTTGCCATACCTTTGTGTCTTGTAGGTATGTCTCATGTGTGTGTGGGTATGCCTGTAACATGGCCTCGGTAGTATGTGTGTGTCACAGGATATAAGTGCATATCTAGCAACATGTATAGTGTAGTACAGCAGTATGCCACCTATAGTGATGAATGTGCACATATGTTACTGAGGGGTTTGCTATCAACAAGTAGCATGGTGTACTGGTAGTACTGTAACTGTACTTTACATTCATTTCAATGGATGACAAATGTCTGTATGCATTAGCTTCATATATACCTCCTGTGGCTAGGTGGTGTATTGTGTCACATACAGTGTGCCATGTACTGTTGTATAGTCTTACATACTGGTTTCACTTTGTTGCTGTGCAGAACATGATTTGGTATATAGTATGTGTCAGGCACTGTCAGGCAGTTGTGGGCTGAGCAATGTATGTGGTATTAAAAGTTTGTATCTACTGACAGCCAGTAGGTTGATATATATGGCATTTCATTGATGTCTGTACTTTAGAATGTTAAGTGTGCCACATGACTTGCTCACAATTACTGTTTTATTGTCTTCCAGGGACATGTCTCACAATAGAAAACCTGCGTATTCCCCTGAGGAGGAGGAAGTCATCCTAGATGCCCTGATACAACATCACAACCTGCTATTCTCCAGAACTAGCCAGGACCAGCATGGGTGCACTGCACTGTGGCAGGATGTTGTCCATCGGGTGAATGATGTAGGCATGCATAACCGGACTTATGAGCAGGTACACCATCACTGCAGTGATTTAATCAGACATGTCCGGCAGCATGCCGCCCATGTCCACAGACAACAGCTTGCCACAGGTGGTGGTGCAGCAACACATCCACCCCTCACCAGAGTGGAAGAGCTGCTCCTCAGCGTGGTGGCTCCTGGCCAACCAGTACAACAGACATGTGTCATCATGGAGGCCGGAGTCACCCAGCACATTGACTCAGAGCGTTCAGGTAACATGGCATATCTGTAGACTACTGTTAACGCGATTGTTAGAACATGCATTTATCAGATGTGTACTGTGTATTCAGAAGATGTGGAGCCTGGTGTCATGCAATACTGATAATTTGGATCATAATCTGTATGCCTGTGACTGCCACCTCTTGTATTACTGTAAAATTGCAAACACACAGCAGCAATGCCATAGTTGTTGACACCGACAAACTGTCTCATATCCTTGTAGGTCTCTCTGGTGTGATAGCAAGACATCAGACCCATGATGGTGAGTGTTCTACATTTAATATAGCATATAACATGTGCATGTCATAGGAGAGTTATAGGCCATATACACATGTAAAACACCTACACATAATGAATGCTCTGCATGTTCTCTGTGGAACTATGCACATCCCAGTAACATGAGTAGCTGCCTCAAACACATGCAATACACAGAGCATCCCAACCAATTGTGGTACACTGTAGTGGACACTGTATAGGCAGAGTCAATACACATGCACACAACATACACCACTTTGTCATATGCAGTAAGTGTTAACATGATACACATGGCATATGTAGACACCTGCTGTAAGGTCATACTCCAGTATCCCAAATGTCATCAACACAGCACACATACTATACCTGAGGGGTTGAGGCATATCATGGGATGGTGTGACATGCTTCAACACACAACACATTCATGTTAGGCAATGCTCCCTATTGAACACCTTACATACCCATGTAACAACTGGCTGTGAAATGGTTAATGTAGCCAAAGTGGTGCAGGTCAGTTACAGCAAGATAGCTGCCAGTGTGGCATACATTAGTGGCCTTGAGTGACCACATGATGCTGCCTGATGATGGCTCATGGTACTACACTACATCCAGTTACAGTAACTACAGTACTACACATAGCATTAATTGCTATACACCTGACAGTTGTGTGCATCCAACCATGGTATATATACTTATGAGTGATGGTGCACAGGACATTGGAAAGCATTTTAGACTTGCACAGCAATGTTGTGTCCATTACACATTGTGTTCCAGGGTGAGGTCAATCATTGAACAACACACATGCATCAAAGACATGTATACTGTTATCAACAAGGACTTTCTACACTTGCACTGCATGCTGTTGAGCAACACACATCCTCTATGTTGACACGTGTGATAGGACTCTTTGGCTTGTGATACTGTACTCCACCATCAACCACTAATGAGTATGTTCCATATTGCTGTTGGTGTGTGTGTGTGTGTGTGTGTGTGTGTGTGTGTGTGTGTGTGTGTGTCAACTTGACTGAGTAGTGTATTTGTGCGCATGTGTGCATGCGTGCATGTGTGTATGTGTTCATGTGTGCATGTGTGCATGTGTGCTAACATCCTGTACAGATGGTAAAGTGTGTTTCCTGTCTCCCTCTCACAGGTGCTGAGGTATTGTTGGATGAGTGCAACAGGGAAATTGAAGTCACTGCCACAAATAGTGGACATGATGATACATGTGTTGTGGCACAGGCAGATTTGACAGGGTCTGTCGTTGGTCCACCAATCGACAGTACACAGCTTTCCACCCCATCTATGCGCACATTCATACTGCCAATACATCCCTCAACACCAATGGCCTTAGCTGAGGAACAACATACAGTAGGCATTGAGCAAGATAGTGTGGTATCTATGGCACATGCAACCTCACACAGCAGCCATACCCAGACACCTGGAATGGTACCACATAGGCATATGTCCAGGGGTTCTCGTGGGAGCACTGCTGGTCATAATGCCCCTGGCAGATGTGCCCCCACAGGTCTCACAACCTCAGGTATGTTCCAGGCTGTAATGCAGGCACAGACACGTATGGAACGGTACACCAGGCAGGGACTAAGGGCCCAGAGGGCTCATAACACCGCTATCAATGACAGTATCCATGACCTTGCTGGTGCCATCCATAATTACACAGAGGTCATTGATAGACATTGGGGGGAGACACTAGATGTCCTCCGCAATGTAATGTCCATGTGCCAGGACAGTGCAGGACGGCTGAGATGTCAACATGGATGTATGCCAGCAACATCATCAGCTGGCAGTCATCGCGGATGACACACAAGTCCCAGCCGCTCCCGTAGTGGCATTACCAGCCCCAGCAATGTTGGGGCTGGACTGTCAATAGACCATCCTAGATGACCACGTGCACATGGCTCTGGCCAGTCCCAACAGGGACATGGGTTCAGTCGACATCCCTCTGCCTCTGACAATAGTACCCAGTCTGGCTTAGCACCTGATACTATCCGTGGCACTCCTGCCAGGCACAGGTACTGTGTCCTTGGCCAGAAACAGTGATCTGTACAGCCTGGCAGATGCAGTCTGTGGCTGTCCCACAACCTCCTGTATTTGGCAGCCACAAGGTGGAACTGTGTGCATGCAGACACACACATATAAACCAAACACCTAGGGCTAACACATACACACACACATTACAGCAACACTGACCCATACTGTACTGTTGTCCCACACACACACACACACACACACACACACACACACACACACACACACACACACACATACATGTCGATTGGATGGGTCATTGTCAGGCTCTGGCAAACCAATAACACACCCTGTGCATATGATGAAACTGTGCCACCTCCTGTCATCTGTGACATTGATGCAGGAACAGGCTAACATGGTGCTGATGCACAGGGTGACCTAATAACAATGTAGCAATGTTAGCATGTTGTCAACAGTAAAGTGTAATGATATCCTTGTAGGTATATCTGAGCAGGCATGATGCATTAAAGCTATGATTATCAATGTAGTATTGTTTACACCAGTGTTAATTCCAAAAATGTACTGTCCGCCCATGTGCCACTTGGCTGATGTGTGTGGTACTGGCAGCATGTGTTGGTGAGTGAATGGTACGTGTGTGATGTGTGCAGTACAGATTTGCAGGTGTACATTTGTGAACATGGTGGAGGTGCACTGTCTGCATGTATGTGCATGGTGGACACATGTGAAGGGTGACATGCCCTGTATTACACATTGTTAATACTTCATATTTCCTATTGGTGGCCAGTATGCATTTTACTGCACATATGTTACAACTTGGGTACACATCTGTGTATGACATGGTTTGACACTATGCTGTGGGTGATACTGTTAATATCGGTCATTGGTTTGCATTCTGGTAGTATACATAACCTCAACAGCCTGATTTTAACCAATCGTTAGATGATGTCTTGACAACTGACACACAAATGTAGGATACACAGTAGCATTTGAATCCTTCCGGTACTATACTATACCAGTAACCAGTGGTATTGACCGCCACACATTCCTGTGACCACTCCTGTTTGGCATGTAGCCATCCTAGGTACAAGCAAACACACTAGGGATATGTCCGTCCACATCTGGTAATGCATATAGTGGCCTACAATGCATTCTCTGGATGAGACACTTATCCTCCACAAGGGTATCATACAGACAGATACCTGTTGACCAACCCATGCTGTAAAGCTATAAGCCAACTATAGCATAGTCATCCACATTTACTATACATAGTATCCTGACAGTACCACATAGGTAGTAGCCCACAACATGTAGCAGAGGTACCGATGTGTACATACAGCCACATGTTATGTCATCTGTCCTTTGGTATTCACATTTCCAAAGGTATGCTGATGTCCCTCAGTGTATCACATAAGCAATAAGGGGTCTGTATGCATATCCACGGAGTTGTTGTACACCTATAATGAATGCCCATTATTGACAGACTGTGTCGTGTTTGAACATGTCTGAAATATACCCCAGGCATGAACCCTCACTCACACTATTCTACAGAAACTGTCATAGGCGTGTGTGACACAGATGACCTAGGCCACAGATCACTACAGTGGCTGGCCTTGTCACATACATACATATGTGACTTAAGGTCTGAGAAGCAGCAGCACAAACTGTCAATGGTAACAGATGTATTCGTGTAGAAAGCAGGCTTCACACCTATGAACTAATTGAGGTCACATGTACATATATGTCTTTGCCACACAGTTACCAATTGAGGTCACATGTACAAATATGTATTTGCCACACAGATACCTGAAGTGTGCAATGCACATACTATTGTTTTACTGATATGTCATACAGTAGTAAAAGCAAAACCCACAACACATTGATCAACAGTGTCACACACAGACACTCAGCAATTGCTGGATTCAAACCCCTACCTAACTATGTTATGATTTTATTTATTATTTTATTTTATTTTACATTTGTTGACCGGGCTAGTCTAGCTGGATATATTTCCATTTTCAGTAGAGGCCCGGGGAGAAAAGCTCCACACAAAACACAACAAAGAGACATGTTAATAATAAAAAAATAAAAATAAAAATAAGAATATAAAATTAGTAATAAAATCAACAAAAAGCTAAGCCACACAAAACTACAGTAGACATGAATAATACTAGGTCAGTTACAAAGCATCTTAATTAATTGATAAAGGCTGCGCCAAAAAAGCTTCTAAAATATAGAAAAAATTAGAGTACAAGTGACTAGAAAAGTTGAAGGAGTAATACAAAACTAGAAAAGAGGGAAGAGACAGTAGTCAAGAAAGTGAGAAGAGAAAAGAAGACAAAAGAGAAGAGAGGGGAGAAATGATACTAGAGAGATATGCATTAACAGAATGCACTATATGCTTTACTGGGGAATTTCATTTCCACTGCTGTATTTGTGAGATACTGACATCATCATACTTGCCAAAGTGGAGTCTACTTCTTTTAATGTGTTCCTAGTCTCCAAAAAGGGCACTCCTCTCAAAGGAAATCACACACACACATTCAACCCCACACACATACACTCAGTAATTGCAGGATTCCAACCCCTACCTAACTATGTTATGATACTAGAGAGATATGCTTTAACATGACACACTATATGCTTTACTGGGTGGTTTCTTTTCTCCTGCTATATTTGTAGGATGCTGACATCATCAGACTGGACATGGTAATGTGTGTGCACTTTGTTTTATGCAATCCCAGGAATGAACCATGTGGGTCAGCAGGTGTTAACAGCTTGAACAGGACTCCACAATTCTTAGCTTGTGTGATCTGTCTGTGAACAAATTGCCATTCCTTCATATGACAATATATATTTATGCACAGATTGTTGATTTTGTGGATATGACATGTGTCTGGGATGTTGATAAAGGGCTATTCAAAGTCTATGTGGGACATGTGTAGCTCCTTTCAGTGATGTATGTCCTGGGTGGCTGCCTTGCAAGCAGTCTAGCAGGTTTGGGAACCATGATCTGCCCAGGAACATACCAAAGTTGGTAGGGTTGTGTGTTTTTCGGCTTCCAATAGCTCTGTTTATGACTTCAATCATGATGGACTCCATGGCCTTGCAGATCAGACTTCATAGGCTTATAGGACTATAGTTCCCATGGTCTGTTGTGCACCAACACTTGTGGGGTGTGACATATGTTGCTGTAACACATTCAACAGTTTCAGATCCTGTAGAGAGGGTGAGGCTCAACAGACTGTTCAGGTGCAGGGACTGTTTGTTCTGTAGTTCACTTATGACACATATAGGGAAACAATGTAATCCAATTGATGCCATGTTTTCAGCTTTGGAAGGAGCTGCTTACCCATTCTACATGTGATATCTCCTGGTATGATGATAGGGCCTTTTGTCAGTGGGAGGTGGGTATGTATGTATGGGCCTGTCTGACAGGATGTCGGCATTGTCAGTCAGGTACAGTTGGGCCTGACTCAGGACATATATGAGTGTACATTGCTATTTATGACATAGCTGAAGGAAGTGTCATGGTTCTGTCTGGACTCCTTTGCAGATAATCTTTCCAAAACACCAACAAACCTGAGCACTAAACCCCTGTTATACTCTTTTACACACTTAACACCCTACTGATCCTTTCTGATCAATCAACAAAGTATTTCATCATAATATCCTGGCATGTCCAAAGGTTGGTTTTGTGTGTACTCTCCAGTCCAGCTGGTGAATATTGGAATTTTGATGCAATGTTACAACTGCTTATGTACACAGACAACCCTTTCCTCCTCCCAACAAACTCAGATATATGTGAGAGATGCAACTATGTAGACAAACAGGAGGCTGACCTCTCTCGACCCATGACTGGCACAGTCTATCAGGTGGTGAAGGTAACCACGCACACCACAAATCCAGTCTCACATAGACCTATAGCGACAGCAAACAAAATACATTACCACACAAAAACATACTCAGAGGCTCTAAATAAAATTTGCCTAAGCAGTAGAGACCTCCAAAGCAGACACCCAAACAACTGCTACCCCACAACAATACCCACATATCACATAGTTCACAAAGTCAGTGTGCCACACAGTCACTGCCTTTAGGGCTAAACAACACAACTAATACACTTGTAATAGGTGACTCTTATTGTCAGACACACTGACATCCCACTCACCAGGCTGAACAAGGAGAAGGTCACTTTGAGCTATCTGTTGGGTGCCAGGATCCACCACATAACACATGCACTCAGGTCACTCCAAAGCAAGTAAAATATGGCTCCATCATTGTCCATGCTGGTGTGAATGACCTCAGATGTTCCTCCCTGGACTACATGACAAGAGACACAGAGAAGCTCTGTGATCATGTAGCCCAGGCCAGTATGACCCTGACCTTGTGTAGCATCTTACCCTCACCAAGAATAATGTCACAGTATACAGACAAACTGATCAATTTTAACAGTTGGCTAACATATTGGTGTCATTCAAAGGGGATCCAGTGTCTGTCAGCCTGGGATGACATGCTCGACATGACATGTAGCTTCTCTATGGACAGCTTGCACCTGTCACCCCTGGACTTTCGAATACTGGCTAAGGCTCTTGCCACCCCCATAGTGCCTTTTTTAGGCAAGGCTCAAAAGACAAACCCACCTCCATAGACAATACAAGGTAAAAGAAATTAAGGGTAATGCTGCTCAACACCAGATGTCTAACCCTCAAAATGCACGCACTCAAGACTCTCCTCAGTATGGAGAATGTTGATATCTGTGCAGTAACAGACACTTGGTTCAGGCTCCCAAAAGCACCCCAGCACTACCAGGTTATACTTCATACCATGCTTTTCAGCCACAAGACTCAGACCGATTAACAAAAATAGAGGGAGTATACATATACATCACAGATACACACACCTCCAGGTTAGTAGCACTGCACGAAGCATCAGAGACCATACATGTGCAACTAACAGTGGGCAAAACTGACTTTCAGTTTGTAGCCTGCTACAGACCACCCTCCCATACTCAGGAACCCCACTCAGCTTTCCTGGGAACACTGGAGAATATGAAGGTCTCTCCAAACACCATTATATTGGGTGACTCCAACTACCCAAACGTTGACTGGGAATACTACTCAAGCCCCAACACCCTCACCCAATGGTTGCTAGAATTTATAAACTCAAATGCTATGGCACAACTAGTCACCACACCCACAAGAGGGGAAAACATATTGGACCTGATCATCACCAACATGGGGACTCTATGTTCCACACCAGAGGTATACCCCTCATTGGTAAGGTCAGACCATACATTTATCTCACTGGACATCCATATCCTGTCCCCACCCCCATCCTAGGTAATCTCAGTGTAGAACTTCTCAAAAGCAAATGTCACACTTCTCCAAACCAAGGTGGTATCCTTCAAAGACCCTGGGACAGTGGTAAATATGGCTCAGACCGCTGAATCCTTTACAAACGCATTCTATGGACACCTACTGGAATGCATGGATCATGCTATCCCAAATAACAACAAGACTCACTCCTCCAAAGGCCGGGGACCTGTCTGGTGGACCCCGGCCATAAATCAGCTATACAACGAGAGGAGGAGGCTACTGTATGATAGAGCACAATCCCAAAAAGGGAAGGCATTTCTGATCAGTACTAGCAAGAAGCTAGATCACTCATGAATTCATCTAAGGCCCACTTTAAAAGGAAAATTGCACCAGACACTAAGGATAATCACAAGGCCTTCTTTAGTTATGTCAGGAACCTGGGTGGAAACTCCCAGTTATGCTGTGAGTTACTGCATAATGACAAAATATACACTGAACCCACAGACATTGCCAACATCCTGGCAAACAAGTTCAGTGCAAATGTCTCCTCCCATCCCCCCTAAAGAGCAAATGTCCATCCCAACAGAGTGTAGCCTCCGTGACATCACAGATGAACAGGTGAGAGCTGCCGTCTCCAAAGCAGACAACACAGCATCAATGGGACCGGACGGTGTCCTGGCCTGCATCTTACACAAGCTTCATGATGAACGTAACCCTCATATTAAGTCACTGTTCAATATCAGACTTACTACAGGATATGTACCCAAGGAATGGCGTACAGCAACAGTGGTCCCGCTCCATAAAGGTGGTGCCACAATGGACCCTGGACACTATCACCCTATAAGCCTAACTAGCCTGGTCTGCAAAACTATAGAGCATATCGTCATGGAACTCATACACAAAGACATCAGGAACCTACAGACACTGGATCCTACCCAATTTGGCTTTGTTGTGGGCAGATCTTGCCTCTTGAACCTGGTCAACTTCTTTAAACATTTACCAGGTCCATAGACATAGGGAAGGTAGTCGACACAGCCTACCTGGACCTCACAAAACCCTTCAACACAATACCCCACTCGGGCATTATACATAAGTTCACCTGCTTCGATATCGACACATATGTCACAAGATGGATTGCTAACTGGATCAGGGATAGCACCCACATGGTCAGTATTGCAGGTACCATGTCTGACTCTACACCAGTTACACGTGGCATCCCACAAGGCTCAGTCCTGGGACTTCTCTTGTTCAGTATATATTTCTCTGATGTACAGGCTAACACAGGAGGAATATGGCTGACCATGTTCGCAGATGACTGCAAACTTGGTGTCATAATTGACTCTCTAGCTGGTGCAAGCATCCTCCAAAAGGGTCTCACAGAGATGGATAACTGGTACCAGAGCCATGGCCTACAGCTAAATGCCATTAACTGCATAGTCATCCCGTTTGGGAATAACAAAGTGCCCACACATTACCACATAGGTGGTAATCCATTAAGTACGGTAGAAGTTATTAGGGATTTGGGGACACGAGTAGTTAGTAATCTCGCCTTTGACAATCACGTTGCCAAAGTGGTTAGACAGACCTTCTATATAGCCCACCTTATCCCAAAAGGTTTCACATCTAGATCAAGTGAGGTCATTGTGCCCCTATACTCATCAGGCCCATGATTGGATACATTGCCCCATTTGGGATGTACCTTACCCGACACCAGCAGCAACTGTAATGGCCACAAAAGTACCTCACCAAGTGGATCGAGGGACTGCCACAGATGCCCTGCGCAGTTTGGCTAAAGTAACTCCAGCTCTACTCAGTCGCTTACCGCCTACTCGGATGTGATCTGTGCCTGTTGTTTAAAGCCATGTCCAACCCAGAATTAATGGACATGCTCCACCTCAGGATATCTGAATCCCTTAGAGCTACACGTTCCAGGGACTTAAACCTCAGCATAGATATTAATAAGACATGCTGGAGGGACAGATTCATATCCCAAAGGCTCCCCTCACTCTGGAATGAGATCCCAGTCCCGCATAGGCAGAGCCCCCCACTGACCCCCTACAGGACACATCTTGACGAGTGAATGGGTGATCGTATGTTTACCCCTGGGATCTCTTCTGGATCCCTGCTAGACAGAGGCACAATAAACTAAACATAAAAGGGCTATCTTGTGTGACCTACTATTCACAGGCACAGTCTACTAATCTAACAGGGTTGCGAAGGCCAAACACACTCTGGCTAGGCTTATAAATGCCCCAGGGCAGATAGCCTAGTATCAACCTATGAACCTATGATAATGTTTGGGATGCACATTGTTTATTGATGATACTGATTGCAGGTCTTTTATCTTCTTTGCTTTCCCACTTTCTATGAACAACCTAAGTATCTGCAGAACATATTTGATTATGACAGGGTTCCAATATATTATATATGTGTCTGTTGTCATATAACTGTGTGCACAAGACAGATTGGTGAAGAGTGAGAGGTTCCTGGGTTAACACATGCAACTGCCAGATATGTGTGGCTCACTGCTGTACTCAGACATGGCATAAGTGTGTGAGCCTGCCCAGTTTGGCCTTTCAGTGTTTTGTTGCCTGACATTTGTCTCATTTATTCAAGTATGTGAGCATGCCCAGTGTGACCTTTCAGTATGTTGCTATCTGAAGTCCACTACATTTATTGATGTGTGTGAACATGACCAATATTAACATTTACACTATATGTGTGTTGAAAATCAGGTTCTATTCTTACCACAGGGCTCACCTTTGTGACATAACTCGACAGGGATTATGCTGTGCCTGCAGGGTTTCCATGAGATACTTTGCATAGACTTATCAACATTTCTTCATACAGGCCTACCAGTGAAATACTGTCATGGTTTAGTGGTTCAGTACTATGACTATAGTGCACAGTATCCTGGATTCGAGGCCTGTCACTGCTTTATATTTTCATACTGAGCAGACCAGACTGCTTAAGGGTCAGTAGAGCAAATATGAGCATGTTGGCTTTTGTTCAGCTATGCCCAACTTAGACCAAGCTTGTCCAACATTGCTCAACGTTAACCAACATTGCTGAACGTTGCCCAATATTGCTCAACATTGACCACAGTTGTGCTAGTTACTGTGTGCAATTTTGTTTACATATACTAAATGGTGGTAAAAGCTGTTTAGCACTGCTTTATAATGCTTAACACATGGCAATCATGGCTCAGGTGGTGCTGCAGGGCTGCCTATGTCGGATGCACATACTACACTCCCTATACATGTTTGAAAACAGGTAGTGTCAAGTTAGGCATCCCTTTTACTATATGTGCGAGTCAGACAGAGGTATAATTTCCAGGGTTCCTACTGGGCCAGTGTATGTGCTATGTGTTGCCTCTTTGCCAAGGCCAAAGCATACTGGGCATGCCTCCTTCTGCCTACTGGGGCAGGCTCAGGTTGTTCCTCCTCCAAGTCATGCTCTGCCTGTGATGGCCTTGGCAATGATGGGGGCTGTTGGGCCCGGGCCTATGCTGCTCCTGCTGCAGCTGTTTTCGCAGGATCATATTATGTAGCATAGCACATACCATGACAATTTGGGTACATGTAGTTGGTGAGTACTGCAAGGCTCCACCAGATGTGTCCAGGCACCAGAACCGTGACTTGAGCAGCCCAAACACACGCTCGATTACATTTCGTGTTTGTGCGTGTGCCTCATTATGGTGCTCCTGTTCAGGTGTGTGTGCATTTCTGATGGGTGTCATCAACCATGGCTCCAGTGCATAGCCAGAATCCCCCACTAGGTGACCATGAGGGATGTCCCCATTGGCAAATGTCTTATACAGCTGTGTCAGATGCCAGATATGGGAATCATGGTAGCTTCCAGGGCAGCCAGTACACACATTTAGTATTATGCCCTGGGCATCACACGCAACCTGGCAGTTGATGGAGGGGAAGCCCTTGTGGTTAAAGTAGACCCTACCCCGCTTACCGGCTGGTGCTTTGATGCGTATGTGCGTGCAGTCTATTGCACCCACTACCTCAGGGTATTCCGCTATTTGCTGGAAGAGATGCATATTGCTGGCCAATACCTCACTGGAATTGGGGAAATATACATGATCACCGATATGTGCTGACATGGCATCCAGGAACTGGTGCAGTACCCTGGATGCTGATGCCTGTGATATCCCCATCATATCACCAGTTGGTCTCTGGAAGGTACCTGTTGCTAATAGTCTTAGGCCAACACATACCTTGGTTTCCACTGGGATGGGTTCCCCTCTGTTGGGTCTGTGTGTGAGGCGTGGCCTGTACAGCTCAACAATTTGCTGCATGAGGTCTCTGTCCACTCTATAGCGGTCCACTATCTCCAGCTCATGTAGCCCCTGATAGGTTATCCCGGGCCTGTACACTCTTCTCTGTCTCCTCACTGTGGGTTATCCAGCAGCATTCACACTGTCACCACCCTCAGCATGTTGCATATGTCGCCTTATAACAGCAATGGCAGCCCCTAACATTTCTTTGTCTCAGTAAATCTTTTTCAGTTTTCACTTCTATTAGCTTACTGCAGTGTTGCAGTGTCTCTGAGAGAAACATAGTGGAATGTTGTTTGCAGAGTTTTAAGTGCTGGCCTGGGCTGGGCTAGTGTACTGCCTGTGTAATTGCCTGATTCTGATTGTTTTCACCTGCTAGCTCTGCTAGTACTCCCTGGTTAACTTCCTACTATTTGTTATGCTTCCTTTTCCCTTTCTGTTTTCTCAGGGGGCAGCGCCACGCACACAAGCGCAAACATGCTCACACCAACTCACACACGCGCACACATGCTTACACGCGGACTAAAACTTGCTTATTATTGCTAAAACACACTCACACAGGTGCATACACGCTTACACACATTTCAACAACCTTAGACATGCTTACTCCAGCTTAAACACACGCACAGAGGTGCACACACAGTCTTACTCGGATGTACGGGTGCGCACTCATGCGCAAACACATTGCAAGCACTTCTACAAGAAACTTTAGTGCTATCCACGGCATACACCTTCAATTTCTTGCCTTTAGCTAGGATACCTGTTGACACACCTCTTCCAGTGATGAGTAACTGACAACAAACACATGCCACTCTGCTCCAATGAGCTTCACTTCTTTCATACATACCTCCCTTGTGATGTCACCTATCTTCTACTCTGATACTCCCCTTATCCTACTCCTACACTCCACTGACTGTGCTCATTTGCTATGTAAACTTGGGATTCACTATCCTTACCCTCATTTGCATAGGATTGCCTACTAAGGCTTGGTTACATCTCTTAGACTGAGCTTCCCCCCTTAGCAACCTCTACTCGGTAGCCATGTTGTCTTCGGCCTGTCATTCCCTTGCATTGTAAATTAAGAATTACAATAATATCCATATTTGTGGATTTTAATTATTGGTTTTCTGGTTTTTAGAGTGCAGCATGTTTGGCGGCCACGGTGGTGCAGCGGTTAGCATTGCTGCCTCACAGCAAGAGGTTCTACGGTTCGATTCTCAGCTGGGGTGCCTTCTGTGCAGAGTCTGCATGTCTTCCTGTGGTTGCGTGGGTTTCCTCTGGGTGCTCCAGTTTCCTCCCACATCACAAAGACATGCAATAGGTGGATTGGACACTCTAAATTGGCCCTAGGTGTGAGTGCGTGCGTGTGTGTGCCTTCTGTGGGAGGTTGGGCGCCAGGCTGGCAACTCAACACCGTAAAACTGCACTGCCAATCAT
Source organism: Protopterus annectens (assembly GCF_019279795.1). Taxonomy (NCBI): domain Eukaryota; kingdom Metazoa; phylum Chordata; order Ceratodontiformes; family Protopteridae; genus Protopterus; species Protopterus annectens. The sequence goes on along the minus strand of NC_056744.1, from coordinate 207,932,700 downwards.
GAGTGGACAGATGATCCACTGTGGCGACCCCTAACCGGGAAAAAGCCGAAAGAAGAAGAAGAAGAGTGCAGCGCGTTTGCACGGTGCTGCGCTATGCTTAAACTTCAGAGAGCGGGATAAAAAAAATATTTTATTTTTATTTTGCATCAGTGAACATTGCCAATGGCCGTATTTTTGGCCATTGGCATGCTTCATCAACTGGATGCATCCTTTTTTGTGGAATTGTCACGGCTCCGTTTTGCTATTTGCAGAACGGTACTCAGTTGTCAACGGAGTACATTTCTGCAAATAACACTACTCTTACTCGGGCAGGTTCGGGTTTCCTGGATCACAAATTTACCTCATTTGCATAGCTTTTGCCTGCAATTGAGGTAATTTGCATATCCTAGCCCTGTCCGTGTAAGAGTCGTTTTAGGAGCTCTCTTGCACTCCCCTACCGGCTGTTCCTGGATCGCTCGGCAGACATGTTGGCTGCATGGAGTCTTACTCTACTCTTAGACTCCGTGCAAGCCTTCATGAATCCGGCCCTATGTTTGGACAAAAGTGCTTAACTGTGAATTGCAGAGTTTTACCAATAAAGGATTATTTTTTTCTACAACTGTGAACTGGAGTGGTTTCTACCATTGTTGGATTCCTTTGCTGTGGTCTTTGGATTCCTGGTCAATTGTTTGTTTTTTGCTCGGATTTGTGTTCCAGTTCCAGGGATTTCTTGGCTTTTTGTGGATTAAAGGGTACAGGGTTTGATTCTTTCTATTTATTTTTGCCTATTGTATAACTCTGAGTAAGTCACTTAAACAGTCAGTGCTCAAATCCTTCCTTTCTAAAAAAATAAATAAATAGTGTTCTTAATAAAAAAATGGATAGCTGTCATAAGACATATACACAAAATGTACAAGGCAAAGACATTATTTCCATTTTCTGGACATGGAATTCTATCTTATTTCTACATTTATTTTACATTTGTTGACCAAGATAGTCCGACTGGATTCATGTCCATTTTCAGCGGAGGCCCAGGGAATAAAGTTCCAAGATAAGCAGTAAAGATTACAGATACAATATATACAGTGGTTACATACTTAACAAGTTATACAAATTCCAAAGTTAGAGATAATCCTGGGTGTAAATCCGGATTAAGTAACACAACTAAGATAAATTATAGTTATTAACTCATAGTAGAGGTGAGTTAGTCTAGTTTGGTACATTGACATAGCCAGTTTAGTGCCAAATATTGTTTGAGTCTTATCTTAAATAAATCAGGGTGGTAAGTAAAGTAATATCAGCTGGGAGTGAGTTCCAGGATCTTCCTGCAGAGTTAGCAAAGAGAGAGTCACCGGCTTAGTTATTAGTTTATAGTGCAGTCTGTTAGTGTTAGAAACAGGTATATATATATATATATATATATATATATATATAAATGTGTGTGTGTGTGTGTGTGTGTGTGGGTCTACTTCAAAGCATTGAAATTTCATAACACTGAAATTCAAAACATTGAGACCAAAACATCGAAATCCCAAAACACTGAAAAAGCAAAACAATGAAAACTCAGAACATTAAAAGTGTGCTTCATAACATTGAAAACTACAATGCACATAAACCTCCACCTATAACAACACATAACTAATAAACACACTTTCTACTACATTTCTGTAGGGTGGCAAGCCGCCCTGCACCCCCCACCCCCATAAATTAAACATATCAACTCTACTGCAGTAGAAAAAAGTTAATTTCCTAACCTCACTGTATTGAGATCACCATACATTGAGGTTAGGAAATTAACTTTTTTCCACTGCAGTGTGATCTAGGAGTTGGTATATGTAATTTATGGGTGTTGCAGGGGGGCTTGCCCCCCATGCAGAAACATAGTAGAAAGTGTGTTTGTTAGTTAGGTGTTTTATAGGTGGAGGGGATATTATTTACATGTGCGATGTAGTTTTCAATGTTATGAAGCTAACTTTTAGTGTTCTGAAGTTTCATTGCTTTGGGTTTTTAGTGTTTTGAATTTCTGATGTTATGGTCTCAATATTATGAATTTCAACGTTATGAGATTTCAGTGTTTTGAAGTAGACCGATATATATATATATATATATATATATATATGTGTATATATATATATATATATATATATATATATATATATATATATATATACACACACACACATATACAAACATACATATATACACGTGTGTGTGCGTGTGTGTGTGTGTGTGTGTGTGTGTGTGTGTGTGTGTGTATGTGTGTGTGTGTGTGTGTGTGTGTATGGGGAAGTAAGATATGCAAGATGCTATCAGTTCAAATGAAATAAAATGACCAGATGTTCAATTCTGAATGAAGAGTATAAGCTTCCTGAGATCCAGCTTAAAAGCAAATATGACAGCAAAGAAAACTCCTTTTTCATTTATTTATAAAAGGTTGATTAATTTCTTCAGTTAAAAGACTTCTTCAGATCAAGCAGTAGTAACAAGCTTTTTTAAATGCTATAGTGAGAGGGCGCATAGGCTAGGTGGCTGGCTTAGTTGGACTCAAAGCAAGGCTGTATGTTTGTGTGCATGTGTGTGATTGGTGGAGAAAATCCAGTTAACTTGCATGTGAAGTCCTAGGCTGTCTGCTGTCTCTGATACCCATGTTTTCAAAAGGTTTAACAATTACACAGTTTGTTTATTTTTGCTTATTATGGAAAGTAAGCAAGGAACTAAGTCTTCTTTTGGGATTGTGATGATGTGAGGTATTGCCAGTTATGCCAGGAGAAGTAGGGCAGTGAATGTGTAACAAGCCTACATAGCTAGCTGGATTTTTGTTAAGAATTATATGTCATTTGTCTATCAAACTGATCTGTACAGGTGCTTGTGTTGAAAATGTATCTGTGAAGCTGTTTGTGTTAAAAAAATGTACTTAAAGTGGGTACTGATGGACAGAAAAAAAGAAATACACCTGTCCTGTATGTCAGACTGTACTATAACTGTTGAAATTAATATTGTAAAAGAGGACACTGGAAAAGTAGAGGTTAATCTCAGTCCAGCTAACTTTGAAAAATAGTCTGAAATTAAATTACCTGGTAGGCCATAAAGACTGTATCTTACAGTTCTGATTGCAGCCAGAGACGAAATTCCTGTAAAAACAAGGACTATGATTTCTGCTGTATTGTCCTTAGCAGTGTACTAATTGCTACTTTAGAAGGGTGGAAGTATTGAAATGGTTTTATGGCCTCCAGATGCTATAACACATCTTACCAAAGCTCTATCTGTGTGCATGGTAGCTCATATGTGTGAGATTCTGGTTCAGTTTCTAGTAAAGGGGGATAGTATGAGAACCAGAAGTCAAATGACCAGATGCATGTGATGCCATTCTGTAATCCAGCACTGAAATGATGTTTTAATACTGGATGAGACAGAAGCCTCAGAGCAGTTTGTTTTTGAAACCTAACATAGACGGATCACTTACCCACTTCATCTTGCCATGTTTTAGTAAGTAACCAGGGAATAGTAATTCTTTAGATCAGTCAGGAAAATATAGTAAGATTAGTTAAGGTATACCTTCATATGTGCATTTTGCACATGGGCAAACTGCAGATCTTCGAAAGGACGCTTGCAAAGTTCCCAAATGTTGAACGAAAAATGCTTTGAATGTGCAATGAGCGAATGCACAGTGACATTTGCTCATTGCAGATTCGGCATTTTGGGTACAGATTACACTATAGTGGGGATCAGAAAATGGACCCTTTCCCCACTGTAGTGCAATCTCAGAGTTAGTATATTAAAGTAGGGGGGGTGTGGGGGGCTTTCCCCCTGCATTACACTTCATTACACTTCATATTCAAGGTTTGTGTTCGAAAATCAGCAAATCTGCTTTTCGATTTGCTGATTTTCGAACATTGGAAACGGTCACAGTTTTGTGTTTCATGCTTACAATTTGCTCATATGAGCAATCGCACCAGTGATTTTCAGCTATGTAAAGATAAACCTTAGTTAAGTACTTTTTTTCTGCATCTGTGTGAATCTGTTCATCTGTGTTATTTTAATAGTTCCTGTGATTGAAACTCTGGTCTTTATCATAAACAGAATTTTCATGTTCCTTTACAATTTATTATTAAATATATTTAAACTTCTTAGTGTGGCTGGTCCTTTAGAGAATAGTTTAACTTTTGATAGTACTTATATTTATTTGGTAATACTGTGGCCACTCCTGAAAGCCTTGCTGTTTGATCAACATTACCATTTGTATTAATATTAACTTTATTCAATATAATCGGGTACCCTTGTAAGAACCTTAGAGTAGCTGGCTTTGGAGTGTTTTGGTGGCAGTAACTACCTTATAGTCACGGTAGAGGGGCATAGCTAGTATACAGTCTACAGATGGGGGAACTATTTCAACACACCACAAAGGAAAATCTGTGCCAGCCTTTCCTGGGGTGTGAGTGAGTGATTGTGTTTGTGTGTGTGTGTGTGTGTGTGTGTGTGTGTGTGTGTGTGTGTGTGTGTGTGTGTGTGTGTGTGTGTGTGTGTGTGTGTGTGTGTGTGTGTGTGTGTGTGTGTGTGTGTTTGTGTGTGTGAGAGAGAAAATCAAATCTCAAGGAGTGTGTGTGTTAGCTGCTTGGAGCAGGGATACAAAACACTGGTTTCACAGAAATGGTAGTGGAGGACTTGGCCTGGGACACTTGGCTGAGGACTCAATTGTATAGTTGTGCCAATGGAAAATCTTACTGGGAGCCTTAGAAGACAGAGAGAGAGGGGGAGGACCCAGACCCTGGACTGAGCGTTTTCCCTGTGTGCTCTTAAGGGAAATTGTACTTGGTGCAGAGAGCTGCACTTGGAAATACTGTGTGTATCTATTTTTGCTCCAAGTGAACATTCCTCACTGGTGTCATTGGTGAAGATTCAGGCTCCTTTATTACTGGCCCTGAGGAGGGATGTCACAGGGGTTATACAGATTGATTGACATCAATTTATACAGGGCATTTCATATCAAATATTTCCAATAATAGCTGTGCCACGAAGATTGTATCAGCTTTTATGGGGCTCCTGTAGACATGATACCAGGAGTATGAAGGGAAGAGAGGTGTTTTCTGTGAGATGAAACATTGACATAAAGAGCACTTTCACTCACTGCTAGAGAGCTTCCTCAGATCTCTTTGTGTGTAAGCTAATTTAGTATCAGAAGTAGATAATAAACTAGAAACAAGAATCAAACAAGTAAATATTCAATAGAAAAGTAACACAGGTGAAAAATACAAAATTAAAAATTTAGACTATGCCAATTCCTTTTCAGTAGCCTTATAAAATGTTAAAGAACATGCCAATTCTTTCACATTTGAGTTAAGCTTGTCCCGGTGGTTAGCTGACCAGTGCTTAGATGTTGTTTTCTTGGAAGTTATGGTCATTTCCCTTCATTCGTGATGGTGTGCTATCAGTGTCTCTTTGTTGAACATGGTTCTTATACTAAAGATTGTGAACAGTTTCCCCTCCTCACTAGTTAAAAAGGTTGTGGTTGATTTCCTAAGTTTTAACACTCTCTTAATGGAGCAGCCTGCACTGAGTTCTGGTTTTATGTAGGCATTTAAACAAATCTGCCATTTTAGCTCTCTGTTTTCCAGCCATGTACTTTTATTGCCACCAATTTCAGTTTTATCTATTGGTCAAAACATGAAAATTAATGTTTGTATGTCCTAGATTATATAGATTATGATTTACAAGAGCTGTCCTAGTAACTTGTGATGAATGTCAGAGAAGTGCTCGGAAATTCTTATCTTAAGCCTATTGATTGTCTTACCTACATAGTAGGCTGGGCATTTCAAACATTTTGAATAGTACACAACCATTTCTGAATTGCAGTCATATCTCTTTTTGATTTGAAATTTCTACCCCATGCAAGCACAAGTGATTGCATATGTATCAATCATAATGCAACATTTGCAGTTTTGGAATCCACAGCAAAAGGTGGCAGTCTCCAATAAACCCATTCTATCTACCTTTGTCTCAAAAAATACTCTAATGTTCTTATCTTTTTTGAAAATGAATGTTGGACTAGGTTTAAAAATCTTACTGATCAGTGATGATCTAATTTGATTCCATGAATTTCTTGATGGGTCTGTATCACAACGTCAAACCCATAAAAACAAAAACTTAAAACAGCGAAACTACATATGAGTGATTTCTTTCCCTGGGAAAGAAATCACTTGTCCAAAAAAAAAAAAAATATATATATATATATATATATATATATATCACTACACACAAAAAAAAGTGGGGGGCTTCGCCCCCACACCCCCACTGCCGGGGGCTGTGCCCCCCACACCCCCCTAACTAAATATACCAACTCAGAGATTGCATTACAGTTTACAAAACAGCAAACTACCGTAGGCGGGAAAGCAATTTCTTTCCTAGGGAAAGAAATTGCTCATATGCCCCTTCGCTGTTTTCAGTTTCCGTTATTTTATGTTCAGCGAAGACGCATTCAAAATTATGCGTCTTTAGTGATCTAATAGGAACCCTTTCTTAATAGCTAGGTGGTCTTGGGCAAATGTGATAGCCATACATTTGTGGTTTTCATTGTTTGGGTCAGCAAGTAGCCTTCAGAAATCAAGGTCTAGTCTGTTGGGTATTCCAGGATGGTTTGGTCATTGAAAAGCTTCAGAGACTTAATCGGTTCATGGATATTATGCAGCATGCTGGCTTCATACCCTCTAATGAGGAAGTCCCTTTTAAGGCAAAATAACATAAGTGTATGTCATAGAGTAACTGTATAAATCCCTCAGGGAACTGCATTCTCTTCATAACTGAAACAAAAATAATCACTATACCCAAAAGAACACTCTATCTGTGTCAAAACTGAGAAGCTGAATAAGGTCTATATTCCTTCTTGCCTCATTAATCTATATGAGCATCTTAATAATATTGTCAAATGTCTACTAACCACCATTTCATTTGGGGAAATGACCAGTTTCCTACTCCCTTCATGCCTAATTTGTGCCACTCTTCTTTTCAAAATGCATCTGCCTCAGTGCTGCCTGCCCAAATCTTATTTTATCACCTAAATATCAATTCAACTACTTCTTTTCTTCCTTGCTTTTTCCAGCTCACATCTTTTAGGGGGTCTAAGTCGCTCATTTATTCTGAGATCCGACAATTTTATTTTTACGTAGCTCATGTCTCTCTCTCTCTCTTTTCCTAAATTTCCTCAGGTGATCCTTTACCTGCCTCCTTAGTTGTGTTTGCCTCCTTAGTTGTGTTTTTAATGTCTTCCATTCAGTTAAAGTTAACACCTCTCTCTGATGTCAACTAAAACTTTTTTTAAATCAAACAATGCTCTTCAAAGTTACTCTTGCCAGCAAAAATGTGGGAAGATGCCAGTTTAAGGGGCAGTCTATCAAACCTTTACTTCAAAAAAGGGATGCATGATTTGATAGTACTAGAGAGCTCACTGTACATTTTGCAATACTTTTTAAGCATTCTTGTACAATAAAAGCTTTCTTTGTTCAGACCAACCCCTATAAACTGTATAACTAGACATTCCAACAAATGAGGATTCCATCTCTCCAAGTTCAAAGACTTTTCAATAACCAACTAAAATCATCTCCAATGGTGTCAAGCTTATGGTCTTGTGCCCTATCTTGACATTCCTAATGTTTACTAACATATTCTAATTTCCAATCATTATGAAAATCCTCTCATAAAACGACGTTATTTCATTCAATATAGCTTAAGGTTATCTCACAATACCCTAGGATGAATATACACAGAAGCAATAGTTATTTTAACATATTTCCTTTCCATATTCCTTTAATTACTCCATATCTCTCAACTCTATCTAACAGTCAGTCCTCAATAAAGAAGGAGAACATTCTTGCCTAAAATATAATTACATCCCTACACCTTCTGCCACTCTCACTTGAGAAGATCCCTTTCTGATAGACAAATTTCAGAAGTTTCAAATGTTCAGCCTATCTTAAAAGTGTCTCCTGAAGAAGCACCAATAGCAACTTATGCATTTTAATATAAACAAAGAATCTTCCTATCTCCATTGGAGGATTACTTATACCATTTACATTCCAACCAACAGTGACAATAGGGCTGCCGTATGATCTTCTAGCCACAAGGGTTGCTCTCTCATACATCTAAAGCCAAACAGAACATCACTGCTTGCACTACCAAATAAACTTATGAACATCACTGCTTGCACTGCCAAAAAACTTATTTCCTTATTCCAGCAAAGATATAAGCCCAAACTCAGTGATGGATTTTAAATATTGCTTTTATACATGTAAAATGTTGCTAGAATAACAAGTTTGTCATTACCTTGCATTTTCTGTAGGATACAAAGTCTGGAACTCAAATGCCTGTTATTATTTACTGACTGCAATCCACAACAATTTGTCAGAAAAAAAACCCAGAAATGATATGCATAGATCAAACATATTAGGTAAAATCAGGAAGAGTTTACAAGTATGTTAATGATTATGTCTAGAAACAGAATATAGTATGTACCATATTTCACAAAATAAGGACATAATACTCTCTTCCCAGCTCTCCAGCCACAGAGTATACTTTGTAATTCCAATCTCCTCAAGCCATACTGCCTGGCAATTATTGAACAACACTGAAGACGATTGTTTAACAATATCATAAGTCCAAACAATCTAACTATTTCACAGCAGCAAATATTACATTCATTATTATCCCCAGATCATCATTCATCTATGATAGCACTTATTTTTAATGGCCTTCTCTGCCTAGTATACCTCCATGCTTCAACATTGTCCCTTGAAGCTGCGATCCTCACTTTAACAAAGCATGACCTCTACTATTGCTAAACTGCCCAGAAACGCTTTAAAGGGTCAGCACATTATTCTTTTCCCCACAAACATAAGCACGGCACATAACATGTGGCAGAGATATAGAGTACTCCTGTTAGCTGCTTTTTCCTGCAGTGAATGTCACTTTTTGTTTTGCAGCCACTCTGGCTTTAAATAATGGGAAAGGATAGAGTATTGTTTCTTTTTGGAACTCCTCTCCATTCTCCCCTACAGGTAGTCTATCTGTCTCCAGGGACCCCCACCTCTGGCTGCTACTCACCTTCTTTTTCTTGTCATTGATAGTCACCAAGCACTCTCACTGCATCATCAGAGGCCAAAAATGTTTTAGTACCCTTTAGAAAGAAAAACACTTTGAATATCACTTGGTAGAGAAGTTGAAACTTCACATGTTTAGAGCTGCGTATCCTTATTGACAGGAAGAACACATTCTGTCTCTGTGTGGTAATTACTGGGAAATGTTTCTCTTGAAAAGCTCTAGCAGCATTTACCACAGCTAACTTCCTGACTCACAAAAAGCAGCAAAAATTTTTCTTTTACAGAACAGGTGTCAAACCTTATAAAAAGATATTTTCTGATTTATCTTTTTTTTTTTTTTTGACTGAGCAAGATGGTTATTTCTGAGTAAGACCCAGAGATAAAATTTTCACCAAGAGAACCTAGGGCCATTTCTGAGTATTCATCCTAAGCAGCATACCTTTAGGAAAAAAAACAGACTTCCCCAGGGTAAACTCAAGTAGGTAGTGGGACAGCATGCAGACTCTATTCAGATATGATCCAGAGGTTAGGAGTGAATTTCAAGTCTTAGAACTAAGATGTGCAAATACAGATGCTATCCAAATGTCATGACAAGGATTCTCATACCTGGATTTTGTTAGGCAATGGTTTATGATACTTAATCATTGTTCATTAAAACCTAAACGATCATACCAACTTAGCTGAATGGACGATAGTCAAAACTCTTATTTATGCATGGAGAAAAGTCCTCACATACTCATTCAAGCAGCTTCAGCCCTTTACTTAACATAATCAACTCTGAGGTAGCTGCACCTTGGGGCAAGTTAATAATGATTGCCCATTTTGTTTAATCTTGCTTGGTTATTAAGAGTGTCACTGACGCCTGGACATAAACAAAAAAAAACATGTTGTTACTATATCCAACATTATGTGTGCTCCTACACAGTAAATCTGTAATAAAATGATGAAATATTATTATTATAATAATACCTGAAAGTTTGAGTATGAGTTATGGAGTACTTGAGTGTATATGTTATAATATATTATTGTTGCAGATTTGTATTTTGAGGAGTCCACCTCAGGAGATGTTATGCAACCATGCAAAATGCAGTACAAAGCCTGAGTCTATTTATAAAATGTTGTGGAGGGAAAGTCTCTGTTTGATTTCCCTGAAGATGTTCATATCCAGTCTAATAAACATTCTGTGTGCTTGTGTGACTAGTGACATTGACAGTTCTGTAAATATACAGAGGAAATTAATTGAAATATTAAGCCACACTGATTAAATGAGCAATGCAGACAGCAGACAGCATAGCAAATAGTCTGAAAATCCCCCACCACACTAATCTGATGAATTCTTAAATGCAACATTGAAATAGCTTAATGCTCCAGTGCTTTAAGTTGCATCAGAAAGAAGAGAAAACATATAATTTGCTTTGCTCCTCATATGACATGAATAAAAAAGAAAAAGTAACAGAGTACTGACGATGCATTAATTTCCGAATTTGCTTCACAGGAACTGTGTATTTATATGGCATTTTCAATTAAGCTACAAATGAACATTAAAAAAAATAAGTTTACTTAAGAAATAATTACCATAACTGAACAACAAATATCAACATATGTGCTTTGTTCCTCCTTATTACAGATGTGGAAACCTGACTAGCAAATTACAGTATTTAAAGAGGGCAGTTTTGATGTCTGAAAGCTATCAACATCACTTTATGAAAGAATTTGCAATATCTGAAAAAGCTGACTCATGCTATTTCAGTGAATGTTTTGTCTATACTTAGGTCTATACTACACATCTCTAGTGCAGCCTAAAAGCACATTAACAGAACATCGAATGTAAATATTTGCATTTCAGAAACAGTCTCAAGGGTATCACTTCTACCTGAATCCTGCCACTGACCAAAAGGCAGAAAAAGTGCAGCATGATTTTCAAATTTTCAATTTCAATGACACTCTATCATACAGGAGCAGAAGCCTTCAGAAGTTTAGAATACAGAATAAAAGTTAATCGTCAGTAAGGCATATGGGACTAAGAAATGTATCAGATGCATAATAATAGTTTATTACCCAACAAGGAACAAGTAAGGCCTGCCTAAGAGTTTTATGTGAAAGCAGAACATAAGACACGATTTGAATGAGACACACTAGGGACTGAGCTCACAGTCTGGAGGTACTAAAGAGATACCAAGTCAGTGTAACAGGATCTGACTTATTAACAGGATCTGACTTATTTAGTCTGCAAATTAGAGGACAATAAAAATGAATACATTAATGACAAATCGTGGGGAGCAGCCATAACTAATTAAAGAATTACGGGGGTCCAGAAGAGCTGAAAGGATGGTTGAAGTAGGCATAGATTTAGAATAGAAGGACTCGAATAATAGGATGAAGTGTCAGTAAAATAGCAGAGGTATTCTAACAATGCAGTGTCACAGTGAAGCCTGATATGCAAAATATAGGCTAGGTAGAGTGATGCTCTCTTCAAAGTATCTGCAGTCTGTTATCTCTGTGGTGCAGAGGGATGGAGCTCCGACTGTGAACCAGCTGACTTGGGAATTGAAGGAGATGACAGAGGAGATTGTCACTTTACGGATGATGTCACATCAGACATTCTTGAGGAAAGTAGATGGTCTGGTACACTGGATTGCCAGTATGTGCTGGACAGAGAGGCATATAATAAGCAGCGTGTGGGCTGGATACATGTGCGTGACACTGCCAAGGCACATCTGCATGGCAGCCTTCATGGGCCACATGCCAGAATGTGCAGACCTAATAGTAATTTGCATTACTCCACAGGAAATGAAAAGTCTGATCAATTGTGGGATCTTTGTCAGGTAGTAGAGGTATACAAAGGGAGATAAAAAGAACAAAAAATGTACAGGATCTGAGGCTGCAAGGCACTAGCAGCTTTAACTTGTCAATGAAAGGAAAACTTGCTATGCATTAGGCCTAGTTTAGAGAAACATATTCTGCCTATTGCTGAGAGATGAAATCTATAGAAATTGAGAAATTCTGGTTAGAAATACAGAAGTTGGGAGCTTAGAAGTGAAAATGTTTGTACAATTTCTGTTGTGCTGCTGTTTTTTTCCTCTTTCTTTATCTGTCCCCTCTCAGAAATACAGTTGAACTGGTGAAGCAGTGGCAGTGTTTGTGTGTGTATGTTATGTGTGTATGTATATGGGTCTACTTTAAAACACCGACACGCCAAAACACAGACGATGAGAACACCGAGACCGGAAGATCGACAACTGAGATGACTGACAGTTTAAAAAACGAAACTCCACATGCCTGACAAACCACAATCCCGACAATCAACAAAACAAAACAGATACCTTTTCTGAAAAACACACACACAACATAAGCACACCAAAAACCTTACAAACCTACACTAAATCTTACATACACAACTATGTATGCACGAACCTTAACCCAAACCCTAACCCTAAGGTCTGTCACTATCACACACTAACCTAACCCACGCTCTAACCCTAGCTCACTTAACCACCCCTAACCCTAAAGTCTGTCACTATCGCACACTTACCTTAACATGTCGGTGTTCTCAGCTTCGGGCTTTTAACTGTCAGTCATCTCAGTTGTCGATCTTCCGGTCTCGGTGTTCTCGTCGTTGGTGTTTTGGCATGTCAGTGTTTTCAAGTAGACCCATGCGTATATGTGTATACATATATATATATATATATATATATATATATATATATATATATATATGTGTGTGTGTGTGTGTGTGTGTGTGTGTGTTTCAGCTCTGTATAATTGAACAAATGTTGAATGAAAAATGCCAGCATTAAGATATTTAAACATACAGAATATCTAACACCCAAACTATTGACCCACAAAAAGATCAACAAGGGAAAACTATTTCCACTGCCACTCTTCAGACTAACCCCCCCATAACCACTCCCCCCTCGCACCACCTGGGAAATGTGTGCTAACCTTAACACTAATGCTGCCTCTTCCCCCAACCCTAACTCTACACCTTACCTGACAAATCTTCTTGTAACACTGCCACTACACAAGACACACTTGGACACGCAAACACATATAAACACACTAAAAACACAACATTTAACCCCTAACCCAACCTTGACCTTAACTCTAAAATACATACACTACCACACAAATATACAACACCTATCCCTGACCTGAGCCCTAACTCTCAAACATATGCACCTACTCTCTCACCCCCACGAAACCCCACTCACCTGTCTCAATGAAACATACTCATCACATTTTGGCCATTCAGCTATCTGTATGTTTGATTTAAAGCACAGCCCATAGCACTCACTGACCAAATGGATGTTTGACGAAATGTAGGGAACCCATGTGTATGTGTGTGTATATGTGTGTGTGTGTGTGTGTGTGTGTGTGTGTGTGTGTGTGTGTGTGTGTGTGTGTGTATGTAGGCATCTGGTTAGACCCGTCTATTTCCTTTAGACCCCACAATACAATCTGCACTGATATACTACTGACACATATGAAAATAAGCTGTAAACTGGAATACGTCCTTCTGTTTGACTTTAGAATTCAGCCATTAAACTTCCAGAATAGAACATGATCTATTTTTTCATCTCTTGAACATTTAACAAAAATACTCTTATACTATGGATCACACTAAATGAAAGTTGTACGATCATTGCACTTGCTGATTCTGGAGAGTGTTACTGCCTGTCAGTTCTGAAAGCCACTTGGCTTGCAATCACTGTACAAGACATCCTTTTATTTGGTTACATTCAGGCTGTTTAATATGTAGTACTGCCTTTCTCTTGCTAACAGGTTAGTAACAGCTATCCTGTACTCCATCAACCAAGGTGCCTAAAAATCAAAATGCCACCTTGTGAAAGGAAAAATTCTGGATGAAAATGCTTTCAGTAAAACTACATCTGCATCATGGAACATCTTAACAGAGTTAATCAGAAATTAAAATAAATTGCTAAGGTTTACAAAGGAATTAACTGTGAACATTTTAAGGAAAATTGCAGCTGCAATTGCAACAAAGATGATGGATAATTTTAATGGCACAATTATTTTAATTACAGACTCCAGTGAATGCTCTGAAGTGATAATAAAAGAACATTATAATAGTTATGATAAAAATGCCATACTGTATGTTGCTATACATTGCAACTTTTTCTCTGTACACCTTTGTTATAGGTACTTGATGTTCTATGATAGCTTTGCTTATTACCCAAGTCATAGCCAAAATAGATCGGCTCATCTGCCTGGTTAACAGATGGAATAAATAAATAAATAAATAAATAAATAATGGAGCCATCTGAGTTTGCTCCTTGTTGTAGATGGCTGCTGTTCTGTGTATATTCTTGCAAAGATAGGGTTCACAGATATGCATATATTAAGGCCTAGGATATTGCACCAATCATTCTTATGGAATGACAAGCACTTATTGCTTTCTACTGATAATACTTTCCCTTATGCATAAAGCATCCTCAGCTCTCTTCATTCTCATCTTATGCAATGCCTTTAATTCTTCTGATATGAATACCCTTTTAAGATGAATATCATTTTTGTATATTTGATTTTGCAGATAAGATAGCTGGCTGGGAGTTCAGCACAGATAGTTATTCTTATAATTTACTAATGGGCTTCTTTTGTAGTATTGAGTTTGACTCATTCTGTCTCCATTGGCCTAAAGTCACCCTGTATCCTTAAATAAATAAATAAATAAATAAATACAGACCACAAGGGTATTAAGTGGCAACTACCTCTTACAGAATTATAAAATAGTCAGAGCTTATACATGGTGGAACACAACAAAGCATATACATAAATTATAGAGAAACTTGTGAAACCAAACACTAGTTTTAAATGAATGATTACTAGATGCTATAAAGTACATTGTGCCAACAGTGGTAACAGTCTCCAAGTACAATGTTTCGTACAAAACGTCTTCACCTGAATCAGCTCTCTCTTGCACACAAGTTAGTAAACTATCCTCTTAAAGTTCCATCCCTTCAAAACCTCCAGCCCTACTGCTCCACTAGACCACTACATTCCAGCAGCAAAAATCTACTTCTGGTGACCAAACCCAAGAACTCAGCGGGAGAAGCACTATTCTCCTGCGTCATATCCAGATTATGGAAATCTCCCCCCCCCTATAACTGCACTACCTTCTTTCAATTACTTCAAGACTGCAATAAAAACTCACAAAGTCTCTGGTTATACCCATGCACCAATCCCTACTAGCAACTCTCATTTTTCCTCCTTTTCTTCTCCCCTCCTCTAGCCACCCTGCCTCACACCGTCTGATCATTGCATTCCTTCCCTGCAGGCTCTGGCTCAACCTTTACCCTCCCCTTCCTTCCTCACTCAATCTCTCAGACCTGTCTTAACTACCTCACTTCATCTCAACTCCAAATACATATCCAACTGCCTTACACCAAGTGTCCTCTCACCACCACATATACTATTCACTCAGTCCCCTCTCTTACACCTCTATCTTCCCCTTCCATCCCATTAGCCCTTCTAGCTTTTTCCACCTTCATGTGGAGCTTCTGCTTTATATCTTCTTGAGTTTAGTGCAATATTTGTATATATGATTTAGGTATATGAGTTTAGAACAGTATCCATTTGAGCTCAGTACTACCTGTATATACAGCCTACCTTTATTCCTAGCCTTTAGCTAGATATTGGTATATCTGTTCATTACTATGTTTCATATTGTATGTATAGCTAATGGTTGCTGCAATATGTATTATTTACTATTGTATGTATATTCAATTGTTCTTCATATACTCTGTTGCTCATTTGTTGTTCTGTGGAGCTTTTCTCCCTGGGTCTCTGCTGAAAAAGGACCTGTGTCCAGTTGGAATTTCCCGGTAAACAAATGTAAACAAAACAAACAAAAATAATGCAAGCAATGCTAACAAAGATAACAGCAACAGCTTGTTTTGCACAAGAACTAACATTGAAATATTTCACATTGTAACACTTAGTTTTAGTTTTTCTAGTTTTGGCTGTGAAGTTTAATATTGGAGCTATGATACCAAGCATAAAAGAACATCATATAATGCTCCTTGATCATTTTTAATGTCATATTAAAGAAAGACACACCTAAGGTCTGTTAGCAAATTCAGTGTCATTTAGTACTTCATATACAGTAGAACTGGGTTTCATGGTTTGGAGCCATGAAGAGCAAGTGTCATACTGCTGCAGTGTACTGAATGGGAAACTGTTAGAGATGGCAAGTGTCATACTGCTGCAGTGTACTGAATGGGAAGTTGTATTTAGAGATGGCTGAGAGAACAGCAAGTGTCATACTGCTGCAGAGTACTGAATGTGAAGATGTGAAGCTGTATTTAGAGATGGCTGAGAGAACAGCAAGTGTCATACTGCTGCAGTGTACTGAATGGGAAGCTGTTAGACATGGCCGAGAGAACAGCAAGTGTCATACTGCTGCAGTGTACTGAATGGGAAGTTGTATTTAGAGATGGCTGAGAGAACAGCAAGTGTCATACTGCTGCAGTGTACTGAATGTGAAGATGTGAAGCTGTATTTAGAGATGGCTGAGAGAACAGCAAGTGTCATACTGCTGCAGTGTACTGAATGGGAAGCTGTTAGACATGGCCGAGAGAACAGCAAGTGTCATACTGCTGTAGTGTACTGAATGGGAAGCTGCATTATGAAATGGCTGAGAGAACATCAAGTGTCATACTGCTGTAGTGTACTGAAAGGAAAGCTGTTAGAGATGGCCGAGAGAACAGCATGTGTCATACTGCTGCAGTGTACTGAATGGGAAGCTGTATTTATAGATGGCTGAGAGAACAGCAAGTGTCATACTGCTGCAGTGTAATGTGAAGATGTGAAGCTGTATTTGGAGATGGCTGAGAGATTACAGGATAACAGAGAGTGTGGAATTATATATATATATATATATATATATATATATATATATATATATATATATATATATATATATATATATTCCTACATACATATGCATATAGAGTGTGGAATAATATATATATATATTATATATACACCCCACACCCCCCTTAACTATATATATCAACTCCAGGGTCGCACAACATTGGGGAGGGGGGCAAATCTGCCTGTCGACCAAATGAATTGTCGACCAAATGAAAGTCGATCAAATGGCTTGTCGACTATCTCAGGTAGACCCATATATATATATATATATATATATATATATATATATATATATATATATATATATATACATACACACACACACACACACACACACACACACACACACACACATATATAACAGGAAAAGACAGCGTTTACACAGGGGAGGAAGCATTATATATTACATTTTATTACCCTCCTGTCTCAGTTTCCTGTTTAGCCCTTTATTTTTCTTTTCTTTTTCAATGGTTGACACCAGTTTCTTACCCACTATATACTTCGCCATATCATGATGCCTGCCTGTTCTTCTGCATCTATCGGTCATCTGTGTCTCTTGCCTATTCTGTAACATCTCTCCCCAGTTGACCCCCCCCCATCCTTTGTTGGCATTATTCAGGGTCCTTCTCTTAATTGTTTCTCCTCTATCATTTACCCCAAGCTCAGTTCTCATGCAATTTTCCTGAGCTCTGTCGCCTCATCCCTCAGTTTAGTCATATTTCTATCTGCCCCATCTCTAAAATCCCTTTCAACTGTCCAGATTGTTTTGCAGAATGTCCAGATTTTTGTTTCATATTGTCTGTTCCTCTAAAATGTGTGGTTTTCTGGAAAATCATGAGGACTGAAGTCATTTGGTAATGACATAGTTTTTACTTTTAGACATCATAACCTTCAGAAAATACACAATAATGGAAAACCTGTTATTCTATCAGATTTCTAACTTTATTAAAGCAGTCCTTAAAATCTGTCCTTGATTTGAGGTCTTTGTTCTCCCGTTATATTTAGCTTTGTCCACATTTCTTGTTCCAAGAGATGGTTCCAAGAGGTTAATAATACTCATAAATTTAGTTTTAGGGTTTTACAAATAGTTACACCAAACTTAAGAGGAGGGGACAACATGAATCATTTGGCAAATGTGGAATTAAGATGGATATTAACTTTAAGAGCACACATCATACCAGGTATTAATCAATTCATATCTGTGAAACCAGCATTAAATAATAGAAGGCTATAAATAATAGAAAATTATAATGTACATCCCAATCTTATACATATAATAAGGACACTACATAAATTATATAAATCATAAAAAAATTTTTTTACAAAAATCCATTAATGATATTTAAATCTATAAATTTATACTTTTACATTTTTTAGAAAAATTCACATATGGTTTTACATTAATTATAGCCCTTCAGAAGTTATGTTCTATATACTGAAGATTGTATTAATGAACTGTGTTTTTTAAGAAATTCTATGTTTAGTTTAATAATGTTAATTAACAGAAAAACATTTACACTACTTTTATACTGTCTCAGTTTTAACTTAGAATTTTATAGTTAAATATTTCAAGTGTTATTATACTACTGCCTAAATATATCTAGAAGATTTCTTCATTATCGTAGCGCATTTTAGTTAACGCGCTTTTGACAGTTTGGTCATATAAGATTTATGTTATACTTTATAACTGTATGTTTATAGAACTATTTCACTTGATTACAAGAATTCTCATAATTCATATAACTTTAAAGATACTATATTATAAATTGTACATGTTTTTAAAGCTTTATTGATTCTGAATTATAAAAATCCCGAGAAAGTTGAAAAACAAATCTTTTAATAGATTGCTATACAAGCATTTCTATTTACTTTTTATTTATTCACTTATTCACTGAAATTAAAGTTGAACTGAGCACTTTAAAAGAGTAACAAGGTATTTTGTTTAATTGAATGATTGGTCTCAGTTTGAGCGCCAAAAGTCTGTATATAATATGGATTTCTTTTTTGTAATTTACATCTGAAGAAGCGTAGTTCCTCTACGCGAAAGCGCTTATTTTATCTGTGTTTAAATAAAAGACTTTTTGGATTACAACAGAGGCGTACTTTCCAGTGGTGATTCCTTCTGCATTTCCTTTTACAAGTTACTTGTTCCAAGATATTGAGAGGTATGTTCCCATGCAGAAACCATACGGATAGTTCATATGTAACACAATTTCCCTAAACCTCATATTTCCTTCCTGTCACCAACATGGCAAGATCCAGTGCTAATTATGCAATTTGATTTTCTAATTTATTTTATTTATTTAACATTTGTTAACTGGGAAAGTCTGACTTGGAACAATGCCAATTTTCAGCAGAGGCCCAGGAAGAAATGCTCCAGCTGCATGTCTTTGTAACATGGGAGAAAACCAGAGCTCCTGGAGAAAACCCACACGAACGCAGGGAAGGCATACAGACTCCACACAGAAGGAACCCCAGGCGAGAATCAAACCGAAGAACCTCTTGCTGTGAGGTGACAATGCTACCACTGCACCATTTGCTCTTAATATGGATTCTTATACCATAGATAATAGCCAGACTAGAAATCCAGACATGACTGTACAAACTAAAGTGCTGTTATTTTTGCAAAAAAAAAACAAAAAATCGAAGCACACACAAGATCTACCAAAGAAAGGCAAAACTTAAAGTAATATATCACTGAGCTTTCCACAGATAATTCTCAAAGAACAAACTGTACCCATTTTGAAAAGTTATTTAAGAGGCAAAATACACACACACACACACACACACACACACACACACACACACACACACACACACACACACACACACACGCACACGCAAGCACACGCACACGCACACACACACATACCGGCACGCACACCCACAAAATACCCTAACTGAAATGCATAAACAAATTTGCATACCAAAGCAAAATAAACAAATAAAATAGAAAAAATAGAATTCAGGGTTCTGGCACAGGTTAAAAACATTTTGCAGCACTAAAAGCATAAAAAAGTGCATCACCTGATCAGGAAGAGTAACAGTCATGTCCTAGTGCATTCACCATTATCTTGGTGGCATTCACCATTAGTCATGCAGGCTTCAAGGAGTCTGGTACAACTTATGCCTTAGACAGATGTGAGTCCCTATTCTGAGTGTATAATATAATCTAGAGAAGTTACGGCATAGCTGGTATGGGGTTTCAAGATGTGTTTTTTTAAACTTTGTAAGGATTATGATGCACCATGTAGCCCAAAGGGAGGAATGTTATACAAGAATAATCCCTCAAGTCTGTGTATTACCTTCACTGGTTAGCGGGATTTGACAGCAAGCTTTTGTCATGTAGTTAAGAATATTGCCATCCTTCACATGTTTATTAACTCATCATCCCTAAGCACAGTATAGCTTTCAAATTTTGAAGTGCTGTCCAGCTTCCTAAAATCATTACAGAATGAGATTGTTCCATCAGGTTTTGTGCCTAATGCTATGGGGTTGTTCCACACACTTTTTCACTACTCAATTACACCCCCCCCCCCCGACTGAAGCATTTTTCTTAATTCTTCTTGAACTAACTTTCTTTCTGATTCTGGTATTCAGTAGGATTTTAAAATTAACTTCTCCTGGACTAATTTCAATGTAATTTTGAATCAAAACTGCTCTGCAGTTTATTTATTTATCTTCAGCCTTAGGAATAAATTATATACTATAATTATATAGGTTAATCGTCAATAAAGTATATGGGACTAAGAAATGTATCAGATGCATAATAATAGTTTATTACCCAACAAGTAACAAGTAAGGCCTGCCTAAGAGTTTTATGTGAAAGCAGAACATAAGACACGATTTGAATGAGACACACTAGGGACTGAGCTCACAGTCTGGAGGTACTAAAGAGATACCAAGTCAGTGTAACAGGATCTGACTTATTAACAGGATCTGACTTATTTAGTCTGCAAATTAGAGGACAATAAAAATGAATACATTAATGACAAATCGTGGGGAGCAGCCATAACTAATTAAAGAATTACGGGGGTCCAGAAGAGCTGAAAGGATGGTTGAAGGAGGCATAGATTTAGAACGGAAGGACTCGAATAATAGGATGAAGTGTCAGTAAAATAGCAGAGGTATTCTAACAATGCAGTGTCACAGTGAAGCCTGATATGCAAAATATAGGCTAGGTAGAGTGATGCTCTCTTCAAAGTATCTGGAGTCTGTTATCTTTGTGGTGGAGAGGGATGGAGCTCGGACTGTGAGCCAGCTGACTTGGGAATTGAAGGAGCTGACAGAGGAGATTGTCACTTTATGGATGATGTCACATCAGACATTCTTGAGGAAAGTAGATGGTCTGGTACACTGGATTGCCAGTATGTGCTGGACAGAGAGGCATATAATAAGCAGTGTGTGGGCTGGATACATGTGCGTGACACTGCCAAGGCACATCTGCATGGCAGCCTTCATGGGCCACATGCCAGAATGTGCAGACTTAATAGTAATTAGCATTACTCCACAGGAAATGAACAGTCTGATTGACTGTGGGATCTTTGTCAGGTAGTAGAGGTATACAAAGGGAGATAAAAAGAACAAAAAATGTGCAGGATATGAGGCTGCAAGGTACTAGCAGTTTTAACTTGTCAATGAAATTACAATGAAATTATCTGAAAGGCTAATGGTACAGTTGTTAAGATATATGCCTTTCAAGCACAAGGTGCAGGGATTCTCTTCTCACCACTGAACTTACTTGATTGATTTGGGAGGAGGGTGTGCTAATGGGGGTAAGGTGTTTGCACAACAACAAGGCAGGCAGGGTTTGAGTCTCAAGGGGATATGGCTTAGGCTTACAATGGTTCAAGAAGCAGTTAGCTTAGTACTAATCTATGAAATAAAAACTTGTTATGCATTAGGCCTAGTTTAGAGAAACATTTTCTAACTATTGCTGAGAGCTGAAATCTATAGAAATTGAAAAATTCTGGTTAGAAATACAGAAGATGGGAGCTTAGACGTGAAAATGTTTGTACAATTTTTGTTGTGCTGCTGTTTTTTTTTTTCCTCTTTCCAGAAATACAGTTGAACTGGTGAAGCAGTGGCAGTGTTTGTGTGTGTATGTTATGTGTGTACATATATGTGTACGTATATGTATATATATATATATATATATATGTGTGTGTGTGTGTGTGTGTGTGTGTGTGTGTTTTAGCTCTGTATGATTGAAAAATCATACTTTTTCACTTCTCAGTTACACCCCCCTGACTGAAGCATTTTTCTTAATTCTTCTTGAACTAACATTCTTTTTGATTCTGGTATTCAGTAGGTTTTAAATATAACTTCTCCTAGACTAGTTTCAATGTAATTTTGAATCAAAACTGCTCTGCAGTTTATTTATTTATCTTTTGTTGACTCGGTTAGTCCCTTTAGGCTAGTAGCTTCTTTCCAGGGGAGACTTGAGGTGGTATTTATACTAACAGGGGAAATTTAACCAGGGTATCTGGGGGATTTGCTATTGTGTTTGATTGGTGCTGAGGGATCTTTTACAGAATGCATCAGTTTAATATCACATCTGAAGGACAAGACACCATGGAGTACAGCACCCCCTTACTAACAGCCCTACAGTGTCAGCAACTGATATACTGGGAGGGGGAATAGAACCCCCAGTCTTCTGCACCAAAGGCAATTGTGCTACCTGTTGCACCACTGACAGTACGTAGTTGAATGTAACAGGCAATTTTAATGTTATTATTTCTGTGGCTTTGACAGTACATCACCTATCTCAATTGTAGACTTAAAGGTCAGTTTTCTTTCTTTACCAATTTTACCAATCTCTGCTGCTAAACTTAATGCCAAAGTTTATACTGCCTTCCTTGGTTTTAAAACATTGATATGGTATGCCTGCTTTGGTCTACTCTTATATGTATGTCTAACTCTGTAGTTTACCTCGTTTATTGTCATTCTTATTTCGAATAGATGCTGTTAATTAGCCAAAAATGTGTGTTCTTCTGAGTGGCCCAAAACAAACATCTAGTCTCTAGCTTTTTAATTTATTTACTTACTTTGGTAATCAGGTAGGTGGACTGGTCCAGAGACCTTTTTCAGCTGCAAATGTATTTCTATTATACATCTCTTATAGTGTAACTTCAGCTTTTCCATATATTTCTGTCCAATAGGCATCACTAACTTCAGCCTGACTTGCAATATTGTGTACTGTTATGTACTGTTTGTAATATTGTGTACTGTTATGTACTGTTTGTAATATTGTGTACTGTTCTTTGACACTTTTTAAATAGCATTTTCTCTTCTACCCAAGTTTCTCTGGCAATATCTAATAGCCCATGAAGGTGGCTGTCATACAATAGCTTAAATACCCTGAATCCCATCAAGGCTTGTGACATTTCTGTAATGGAAAATGTGAGGTATGTTATTAACTGGTCCACGTTTTTGCCATTTTCCTTAACAACTTTCTTAGTGTGGACTTTATTGCTAAATAAACTGCCCCACCAATCCATTCATCTGAGGATGGTCACTGAGATTTTTAGTTGCTTGACCTTAAAGCACTGAAACAGCTGATACATTAGTCTGTACAGAGCGAGAGTCTTCCAATTAGAGAACATCTACTTTGGTCTCCCTACCTTGAACAATAATAAGATTATCTCCATGCTACAGACTCAGCAATAGATGTATGTATTGGGATGCATTCAGGGTACACATAGTCCAAAAATAACCAAAGTATATTGGAATCCAGTGTTGGGGTTTACCAGTGTCCCATCAATGTCCATTGCATTATGTCTGAATGTCACCTCTATGGCAGACATTGTAATCAGAGGAGGTTTAAAGCCTGGATAAGGTGGACTTTTTGTTCTTGCCATTTAGAAACTGTATAATGTATTAGTTTAGAATTAATGACTATAATCCAGTTTTTGGTTCCAAACTGAAGTTTGAAACATAAGATACAGTCTGTTGGCAGTTTGAGCTGGTTAGTCTTATTTTAAACTACACATTACAAAGCAATAAATTAATCTTTGAATGGTATGATTTGGGTTCTTATTTCATTGTACATGGATAGTTGTATCAGCAGATGGTAGTTCACAGGTAGACAGTTACATTTTCTACCTACTATCTATCCAGTTATCACTCTTACAAATGTGTACTTGTCCCTTGGTAATGTACTCTTCGCCTCTGTCCTTTTTTGCTTGTTTCATGCTTAATGCTTCAATTTTTCTCTCATTCTGCACTTTTATTTCTCTTTATAGGCAGCATCAATGTTTAATCTGAGTTAGCCCTTCTCTCATTATATTTATATGTGTAGTTACATAAAATAACTCTGTGCACTATGTCTGGGACATGGTCTTGCCTTCAGCTTGAGCCATAAATGTGGATTGGCTAATGACATGCTGAAAGAATATGGACATGTAGTGTGTAGCCATGTGTACAGCAAATATTTGTACCACATGCAGCAACAGAAAGGATATCAGTGTTTGTTTGCCTGTAGCATGTGCACATATCACTTTATATCACACTGAGCTTTGTGATCCTTATATAAAAATGTTGATGATTCTGATAAGCATATAATTTTCTCCTTGGATGTATTGTTCCACTCTAGATCTAGTTTCTGTTTTATTTAAATGCGTCAACCTGTTGACTTTGTGTGCTATTACCAGCGTTTTTTATTAATATTGCAATAGAGGCAGGAGCTCAGTTTCAGAGAATTTACATTTTTCCAGATGACATTCTTCTGGGATTGGATGTCCTCAGTTTTTCATATAATTTAGAATAAAATTTAGAATGGGTGTGCCATTATTTATTCTGCCCAAAATAAAATCAACTGTTGCTGTATATTTCACAGGACCAGGCCACAACAGTTGGGAAAATCCAATGGACTCTTTACAGGCAACAACATTGTGAACCACAATGTGTGTCCTTTTGGGTGGAAAACTGCCAGACAAGATCACCCAAAGGTTGTTAGAGGAAAACAAGTGTAACGGTAATAGAGAAAATGTATTAACGTAATTATAGGTTCTTTTTATATTCTGTAATTTTGAATGCTTAGAGATTTATTTCACACACTAACTGCAGCCTGAGTTGAAATGTTACATCCCTTTCTTGTTATTGCAACAGACAGCAAAGCAGCTCTTATGCTTTTCATGTCTGTTTTAGGCAAATTCTATAGCTGTGCTACTAAATAAAATTAAGGGAGGAAATAGTTGCATGTACTGCTGGAGATAGCATTAAGAAAACAAGGTAAACAGGTCAGTGGGGAGGCCTAGGTCGCAACTTATCCTAATGACATTTTCTCAAGTACAAAAGTTCACCAAATATGACTACAAGATGGCAAACAGAGTTTAAGACATGACTGAATTCAGCTTTCCTTATTTAGTAAAAGAACAATGATATACTCACAGGGGTCCCATTCACAAGATCATCTTAACAGAAAGTATAACTTCATATAGTCGAGACCATATGACTGACTTTCTGAAATGCCAAAGCCTTTGAATGGAGATCACTGTATAGTGGAGATCAGGGAATTTATCCTTTTCCACCTCGTAGTGGGATCTCAGAGTTGGATATATAATTTGCAGGCAGTGTGGGGGATGCCAGGGGGGGTGGGCTTGCCAGCCCTACAAAAATGTATATTTTTGTTGTTTTCTGTCTTTCAACTTCTCTGAAAGTTGATCATATGGTCTCGATCATATGAAGTTCGACTTTCTGTTGAGTTGAGCTTCTAAATGGGATCTGCTTACATACATGTACGCTTGACATGAGCAGCACGAGTAGTTTTAAGGTTCTGACTCAGTGAAATCATATTATACCACGTATGCCACATGCTATACCTAATGTCTTTTAAACTATTAAAAGGGCTGTTTTGCCAAAATTTTGTGGGATAATGCTAGAAAATATTTGGTCCCCTTCATGAGCTGTAATTTGGAATAAATACCATCTACTGCCAATCATTAGCGGACTGGAGTTCCGCTGTGGCGACCCCTAACCGGGAAAAGCCAAAGAACACAAACAAACAAACCATATTTGTAAAGTCAGATATTCTGTTGGTTTCTCTTTGCGTTATTTCTTACCTTAATGCATGCATAATCAGATCTCTTTGCAATTACAGAATGTAGGCATACATGGTCCTTCACAGTGATGGCAAGATCAATTAAAAAATATTTATTACCCAATAATGCAGAAAAGAGCAGCAAGTTACTAAGTGCATTACTGTGGGATTCATGTGACCAAGAGTTCATAGTGACAGGAGCCCAAACTTATCACTATAAGGTGGGTAGGCCAGGTGTGATTGAGGCAGTGAGACTGTGTGCACTCTACTGCACAATGGGGGAATGTTATGGCATCTCTACAACCATTAAGGTATAGCTGACTGCTAGTTGCACAAGAATGATGCTACAGTTAAGCTATGTTCTGCTGAGCAACACCTCACCTTCACTTGGTCTTTGAGCAGGGATACAGACTTTTGTCCTTGAAATCAGCAGAAGCAGCATATCAATAAATCCTGACTGCTTCTTTGCAGCATAGTCCATGATGATCCCCATACACACATTTGCATAATGAGTCTGTTTGGGGATTCCAAGTACACAGCTGTGTAAGTCATTTCAAAATTGTGTACAAACCATCTATGAATTTTACACAGAAGTGTGCAGCCTGTACCATGACCAGCCCTGTGTGATGTGTGGACCATATTTATGAACTGAGATCAATGTTTTTAGTTCCAGCTGTACACTGAAATTTAATTTTAATAGAAGTATCTTATGTTTAGAATCAGCTAAACAACAAATCTAGATAAATGTAGATAAAGGTTTTGATAGCCTGTCCTGAATGTGAAGGTTCTTACCAGCTAAGACTATAGTAGAGCTTATAGCCAGATACAATCCAGGCTTTATACAACATACTTTGAAAGCAGTACATGTACCACTTGATATAAGAACTCTCTTTGTTTTACTTCATCACCCTACAGCACTAATACTATAAAAAACTGAGTTTTCCCATATGAAGGATAGTGCAGAAGTGCATTAAGTAAGTAATATTTTTCAGATTTCTGAGACTTATTGTCCTGTTTTGTTGCGGGGGAGTTTTCTTATTGTGTAGAGGAAGTGGAATATAGGTCTAGGCATGCTGATAATTAGAATATTGAAAGCAAATATTTCCTTTCAACTGCCTGAGGTTCAGTAGCTTGGGTTTTTCGTAGCTCTAGCATATTGCTCATCAGTTCTTTGTTATTGCAGCTTCTTATAGGAATGCTTCTGCTTGCACTGCTATGCATAGTTCTACTTTGTGGCTACAAGTGGGATACTTTTCGACTGTTTGTGAACTTTTATTTATTTATTTTACATTTATTGACTTGCAAGTCAGCTGCTCTGAAGACCTTTTTCAGTCATGATATCAGCCATAAGACAGTTACATTAAACAGATATGTTTAAATGCACAGCTGTATACATACATTAAACTCCCAAACATTGCATGCATCTATATAATTGGTAACATAAGTACAAGTAATGAACTAGGTAAAGATCTTCAGGATAGGTGAAATAAAGATGAAGAATTAATAAACGTGAGAAGAATTTTGGTTAAGTAATTAGTCACATATGTGATTACAATATATATTATACACACACACACACACATATATATATATATATATATATATATATATATATATATATATATATATATATATATAATTGCAGGCAGTAAATAAAGTCATGAGCAAAATTCATGGTGCATGGATGTATGCAGCAACTTAGCCAGAAAGACTGTTATCACAGCTGGTACAAAATTAACTGTGCTGTTGGAAGCAGCAGGACTTCTAATTTTTTAAATGAATCTTTGAGTTGATTTTGGAAAGGAGAATAGCAAGATATTACTTGAATATTTCGTGGGATGGCATTCCAGCTGGCAGAACTAATTTTGGAAAGGGACCTTCCTTTGCAGTTAGGCAGAAAGCTGATCTGCTTAACAGTATGCCTTCTTGATTTCATTAAGATTATACACATTTTATATACTTTCCTTGAGGTGCAGCGAATTCAGAGTAAAAATAGTAAAGACAAGAGGCTGGGGAAGCAACAGACCACTGGATATGGGCTACAGGGAGCCTTCACCTTTCACTGTTTGATTCTAAAAAAAAAATCTAAACCTATGTGAGTACGTGTTAGATGTTATGAATACTCTGAGAAAGCTCATGTTCAATATGGCAGGCAATAGTGTTTCAACTATGTAGTTCAAGCAATCATGGAGAGGCCACATTATTTAGATATTTATTTATTTATTTCTTATGTTTAACTTGTACACTGCCTGCATACTTGAACCAATAAATCAGTGTGTTCACAATTATAGCACAGAGATGCTGGTCACATGATATTCTAAGATCATCAGTGGTTTGTACTTTTTGTATAAAATGTTAAACTAACTTTCCAACTAGAACCAGTTAGACTATCTATCCAAGAATCAAGTTGTTTTATATTTTTAAATGTGTCAATGCTCTTATAGGCATAACAGTCTACTGTCCAGAATTTTGTCGACTGTCCAGATTTTTGCCTCATATTTATGGACTGTTCCTCATAAAGTTTGTATTTTTTTTTTCTGGCAAAGCACTGAGGATTTAAGTCACTGAATAATGCTAAACACTTGAGATTCATGCATTATACTTTATTTTTTTATTTTTTTATTTTACATTTGTTGACCGGGATAGTCCGACTGGATGCATGTCCATTTTCAGCGGAGGCCCGGGGAGAAAAGCTCCAAGGGTAAGCAGATACAGCATTACATGATACCAGTATTACATATTACAAACAGACTATTTACAGAGATTACATAAGTAAGCAAGTTAAATAAATTCCACAGGTTACAGTTAATCCTGAGCACAAGTCAGGATTAAATTAAATTACACAGTAAACTGGTTAACAGATTTTTACACATTCTAGAGAGAATTAGCCAGGCTTGATACATTGACATAGCCAGTTAAGTGACAAATGTTGTTTGAGTCTAGTTTTAAATTGACCTAAGGTGGAAAGTAAGGTAATATCAGCTGGAAGAGAGTTCCAGGATCTACTTACAGAGTTTGCAAAGAGAGAATCACCGGCTGTGTTATTAATTTTGCTAGTCTGAATTAGTAGTTTGTTAGAGGATCAAAGCGGTCTAGGATTGTTATGGGGGGTGATAATATTTTTAAGTGCAGGAGTGTTGTCCGGATTATAGAGGATTTTATAGGCCATAATCAGTTGGTTATACTGGATTAGGCTGGGTAGTTCAAGCCACCCAAGCTGATTTAGATTGATGCAATGATGTGTCCTAAAAGGCAGCCCAGTGGCAAACCTGGCAATGTGGTTGTAGCAGATTGAGAGTTTGTTAAGGACAGTCTTGTTTAAATTTTAGAGTAGAGGGGATGCATACAGAAGAGTTGAAAGATGGTGAGAGCGAGCTATGGCAATTTTAGCTGGAGGGGTTAGGAAGGCTTTTATTCTGTAAAGTGACCCTAGTTTTTTATTGATGGTTTTGATAGTTTGGTTAACATGTAGGTCAAATTTTAGATTATTGTCTATGATGACACCTAATAGTTTTGTAGATGGGTCAGGGGAGATTATTGTGCCATCATTTGATTTTTATGGTAAAGGTGAAAGTGGTAGACGTACGTGTTGGTGAAAATAACAGCATTTTAGTTTTTTTGGGATTTAGAATCAGACGATGTTCAGAAAGCCAGTTTTCTATTGTACTAAAGGTGGTCTGGGTAGCTGACCATAACTCTACTGGAGATGTGGCTGAGCAAATCAGAGTAGAGTCATCAGCATATTGGATACAGCTGACTTTTGGGATGACAGTATAAAGGTCGTTAATGAAGATGGAGAACAGCAAAGGCCCTAGTATAGAGCCTTTCTGCAATAATATACCCTTCAGAAATACATGCTAAAGCAAAATGTGTTATTCTAGTAACCTTTTAAGTGTATAAGAACAATATTTAAATCTGTCCATGCTTTTGGCTTTTGTCCTCTGACCCCCCCCCCCACCACACACACACACACACACACACACACACACACACACACACACACACACACACACACACACACACACACACACACACACACACACACACACACACAAACACACACACACAATCATTAGTTTTGTCTTTGTATAGAGTTCTTGGACCAAGATTGTGAGAGGTATGCTTGCATGACTGTGTTCAGCAGAGTGTTCTGTCCAAGTATAAGTTTATAGAAGACCCAAATGGAACATTCTCATACAAATGTAACTGCTTTTAAAGGGAAAACAAAATACAACTAGAGGCTACAATTAAAAGTAAAACAAACAAAAAATACATAAACTTTTCTTTCTGCAATGATCAACCAGTTTTACAGATTTAGTTAGGTTTCT
The DNA here is from genome assembly GCF_019279795.1 of Protopterus annectens. Taxonomy (NCBI): domain Eukaryota; kingdom Metazoa; phylum Chordata; order Ceratodontiformes; family Protopteridae; genus Protopterus; species Protopterus annectens. The sequence goes on along the minus strand of NC_056744.1, from coordinate 207,902,374 downwards.
GTCATAACCAGATTCTTGCAGTACCACACCCCACCACCCACACCCCCATCCATCTACAATGTTATGCTGTGTCAGGACATTTTGTAATTTATTCTGTGGATGCTGCACTACATCTTTCAGTGTCTTTTCGTCTGCTGTTAGTGGAACAACATGGTATTTCTGAATTTTTTTCATCTTCTTGCAATATGACACAGAAAGAAGGTCATGCAGCACTATACAAAATGGAAAATGCTATGTCATCCTTTCCCATAGATAGCTACAGGTTAGTTTCTTTTTTTTTCTCCAAGTCTTTTGGGTTTCTAATATCAATTGGAACTGTCTGGGTATCTTAGATTTATTCTCCTCATGTTTCAAAACTTTTACTACGTTTGGGTCTTGTGAGGTCAGCAGACATGTGTGGAGTCTCACGATTACAGATCTATACACATAATCTATTTCAAGGAGGCCCATACCTCCTTCAGAATGGGAAATATACAATCTTGGTATGCACTGATTTTTATAAATCATTTGGTGAGCATGAAGCATCTTTCTTGCTTTCCTATTTAATCTATTCAACACGTTTTGAGGCCAGTCAGTCACTCCAAAACTGTAAGTTAGGACAGGAAGAGCAAATTGGTTTATAACTTGTATTTTGCCCCTAGATGCCAGTACTGTTTTCAGGATTAATTTAAGTCTTCTGAAATATTCCTTACTAAATTTTATTTGCATTTGTTCGTGTTTTATTGTTAATCCTTCATCAATTCTCAAATATTAATACACTCCTTCTTGCTCAAGTTCTTTTATATTACATTCTTGTCCCAGACTGATGTTTTCCTGGCATTGCAGTTTTCCTGCTATAAAGGCTGCTTTTGCACATTTGTCCCGGTCCCGTTCAATAAACACATCACACCGAATGACATTTGACGACCTTTATTAAACTTCCATAACATAGCTTTGATCATCAAAATTATTAATTACAACTAGACACAATATAGTTGGCTCTAAACACAGCATAAACATCCTTGTAATGTTAATTACGGCAGCGTACCTACTCACCCTGCCCCAGTAAGCAGGGTCCATACCTCTGCTCCCTTACTTTACTTATGAAGCAGCGTCCAATACTCACTTCCTAACCCATTTACCCAGTAAGCAGCATCCCTACCTGTACTCACTTACTTTACTTATGAAGCAGTGTCCCATCTCACTCCATACACCATTCATTGAATTGCCTTCCACCAAATAAGCACCATCCTTACCTCCGCTTCCTTATCTATTCAGCAACGTTCCTCCAGCTACTCATTTCCTTTCCCCAGCTCCTTGAAATGGACATCCATACACCAGAGGGAGAACAGAAGAGGGCAGGCCTGTCCCTCTTCTCTGCCAACCAGCTTGACTCAGACCTCATTGTGCCCCATTCCAGTGGCAAGAACATCCATCCTAGCAAAAGCATCATCATTCAGATCCCATTTTCAAGCCACTGCATGATGCCTTCTGCACTTCAGTAATCTGCAAAGAAAAGAAAAACAATAAATTCTATGTGCACACATACCAATAATTACTTAATATGGAGGCACTGACAAAGACCCCTGCAACCCCATCAAGTGTTTGTCAAACTCTGCACCAAAGTATGGGACCAGCCCCCAACTCTTTTTTTTTAACTCATATCCCCTTGGACAAATGTGATAAGTGCTACCCGCAGAAATAAGCACTGAACTTGTCTAGCTTGTAATCACCCCACAGCCAGTAGCCTAATAACTTCCTATCATACTAAGAGTGCTGTGACTCCACTCCACTTCACCTACCTGAGCCCCATCCACAGTGACATGCCCTAATGAGAACTAAATAAAATGCATTACCTGTAACCTCATCAAGCCCACTGCAGGAACCCAAACTCTTACCTACGGCCAATGGCTGTTTCTCCCTATTACTAATGAATGCAAATGTCTAATGCAGGGGCAACTTTCAAACATACTGAAACGGTTAATAGAACAGATTGTACAACCAATTAACCCTGAGATCACAAACTCAAATGCCCGTCCTTCTCTGGCTAGCAGTGTAAATCCTCTACCAAAACTCAACAAATATGAAATCCACTTACTTCAGCCAGCAGCTGTTGCCCACTTGTGCTCCCCATGTGTAACCTCCTCATTTGCCACTGCTTCCATCATCTGCAAACTCACTGTGTAGCGCCACAACTGGTACTCATCACACTGCCATCTAGAAAGAAAAGGACAAAAGTAACTCCTTTAAGATGTAAAGAGAAGGCTCCACCTTATACCCACCTATTCCAAATTATCAGCAGCATTCCAAAGCTTTCATCTGCAAAAAGAAAAAAAGACATGTAAATCATCTAAAATACATAGCACACATTCCAAGACATCTTCAAAGACAGCCTATCCTGTCAACCCAGGAAGGAATGTACCACCGCCATAACAAAGGGGCTATAAAAGAAAAGAAACTGTAAATTCACTGGCACAAACCAAATATCTTAACAGTGAGGGATATCAAGGGGAACCCCCCCCCCACCATATTCCACCATTCAACTCTTTCCAATCTAATTCTGACTTAAAACTCCCCTTCTACTCTTTTCCAACCCCTCCTTTTTTTTTTCGAATATATATTACTTGCTTAATCTACCTGGTCGAGGCAGTTAGTATACCATAATATGCCATCAGTATATGTACCACGTTCTGCCCATTTGTTCCCCTTTTAGCTTGCAGGCAATGACACAAGGAAATGCTCTAAAACACACATACCTCAGAACTTCTTAGCACAAGTGATATGGACAAAGCCCCTGCTTCTCATCCTCTTTGAACAATAAGTGTTCACAAGCCATAAATAAAGAGGGACCAAGGTGATGGTGTAACGTAAGAAACCCAAATGTCTGTCCTTTTCTAATTTCAGTCTTTAATATTTTGCCACTAATTGCCAAACCACAACTCTATGAAGAAACAAACCAGATATGAAGCAAAATCTGGCATTCTATGAAAATCTGTACAGTTGAATGGTACGACAAAGTCTCACTATACACATGGCTGGTCTCCAGCCCGCAAAACTGCTGCTCTATGGACTGCACACCACTCCCAGAATCATTCACCAAACATGACTCCTCTAGCACTCTAGCAGCAACTCTGCCACTACCCTTAAACACTAAATAATGAACTCCATATGTGGACAACCCATAAGTAACTGAGGCAAAGGTCGAAGAACTAGAGAATTATTTATTCTATGCAATTAATGGAGCTACCACTTTAACAGAGTAATGCATCAACCAGTGTTCCCATACCTTTCAACCTCCTATAGCAAGCATTCTAGGCAA